>NW_026606150.1:2390000-2542500 GCF_029834395.1 Sorex fumeus
AGGACAGGGGCTATGCCACTCTCTGACTCTCTGTGCCTTTTGGCTTTCTGGGGGCCACACCCACGGATGCTCAGCGATTACTCCTGGGCTCTGCACTTGGAGATCACTTCTGGCAGGTTCAGAGGGGATCACACCCAGTACACCCCGTGCAAGGCAAAAGCTCCACTTTCTCTTCATCGTTAAACTTCTGCTCCAGTACTCCGGCCCGCTACTCAACTTTCTGTCCTGGAACTTTTTTGTTTGGGCCACACCTAGCTTAAACTTACTGTAGCAAACAACTTTTCCTTCTCCCCAGAACAGTGACCCTTCTTTTCCACTGTGGTAAATGGCACCACTGCACACCAGTTGCTCAAAGTAAATAACCTCCCGCCTCCCAT
Organism: Sorex fumeus; assembly: GCF_029834395.1. NCBI lineage: Eukaryota > Metazoa > Chordata > Mammalia > Eulipotyphla > Soricidae > Sorex > Sorex fumeus. Next base: position 2,390,378 of record NW_026606150.1, read on the forward strand.
AATTCATCGGGGACCCAGCAGAAAGCCAGAGAGAACCCAGATGATTCCAATTTAGTTCTGTTGAGTTCTTTGGATTTTGGGGTCACATCCGGCAGTACTTAGCGGACCAGATCGTAGCAGGGATCAATCCTGGGCCCCTGGCATGCAAACACTCGCACCAGACACTAGCACCCTCTGCCCCCAGTCATGTTTTTGATTTTGGGTTATACCCAGAGGTGTTCAGGGGCTGCTTCCCAGCTTGTGCTAGGGGTGGGGGTTGCTCCAGGTGGGTGCTTAGGATACCACGCTAGGAATGGAGCCCAATGCTTGTATGTACCCCAATAATACATCCCGAATCTTCTGTCCATTAATCTCTATTCAACCTAACCTAGTACAAACTGTGTTCTCTCTTTCTCTCTCTCTCTCTCTCTCTCTCTCTCTCTCTTACACACACACACACACACACACACACGCGAGCATTCAATTGCCGGAGCACAGATTTTGCATGCAGGAACCCAGGGCTTGATCCTGGACACTGCATGATCCTGAGCACCACTGCAGGCAACATACAAGAGCACTAAGCCAAGAGTACCCTGGAACAAGAGTACAGCAGGGAGGACACTTGCCTTGCACACAGAAGACCGAGATTTGTTCCTAGTACCCGATATGGCCATTCAAGCCCACCAGGAGTGATTCCCAAGTGCAAAGCCAGGACTAAGCCTTGGGCACAGCTGTGAGGCCCCCAAAACAAAACAAAAACTTTGTGACTCTGGGGATTCAAACTCAGAACCACATACCTGCAAGGGATGTGTCTTAGCCAGTTAAAATTCCCAGTCCCCAGACATCCTATAAACTAAGAACCAGGCATGTCATTCTCCAACTTAAAAACCTCTGTGAAGAGCTGGAGAGACAGTACAGTGGGTAGGGCACTTGCCTTGCATGTGGCCAATCTGGTTTCGATCCCTAGCATCCCATATGGTCCCCCAAGCATCACCAGAGCCCTGAGCACGTCTACGTGTGCCTCTAAAACCAAATAAAAATAAATTTTAAAAAACTAGTTTTCCTCTCTCCGAAAGGGTCGAAAACACAGTACAGAGAGTTGAGTGCTTCTTGCCTTGCACGCAGTTGACCATCCCATATGGTCTCCTGAGCCCCGCCAGGAATAATCCCTGAGCACAGAGTCAGGAGTAAGCCCTGAGCATTGCCATTATGGCCCCCAAAACAAACAAACAAAAAGAAAGAAAGAAAAATATCCTCTTAGAGTGGCCCAAAGAGTTAGACGACAACAGAAAATCACTTAGGGTTCCACAGGCTCTGTCCCACACTGCCCACCCTGATATCAGCCATCACAGCTCTCCAGAGGCACCATCACAGCTGCACTGGCTGCATTCATGATGAGCGGTAGCAAAGCTGCCTACACTGCCAGGGCCCTCCCGCTGCCATTCCCACCTCTAGACTGCAACCCTGCTTTCTAGAATATGCTCCCACCAGATCTCTGGATGACTGGTTCAACGGTGTATATATATATAACGGTATATATATATATATATATATATATATAGTTTTTTTTCGTTTTTTGGGTCACACTCGGCAATGCTCAGGGGTTACTCCTAACTCTGCTCAGGAATTACTCCTGGTGGTGCTCGGGGGACCCTACGGGATGCCGGGGATTGAACCTGGGTCCGCACTGTGTGCAAGGCAAACACCCTCCTCTTCCTCCAGCCCCATTTACAACACTTTCCAGGCAGGTGCAAAGGCTTGGCTCTGAGTAATTATCTTCCAAAACGGGACTCACCTAGATCTGAAACAATCTTTTCTGCTTTATTTTATTTGGGGGGGCTACACCCATGGTGTATTCCTGGATCTGCATTCAGGAATCACTGCTGGAGGAGTGCAGGGACCCTATGGCATGCCGGGGATCAAACCCAGGCCAGCTGCATGTAACGCACACGCTCTACTTGCTGTACTATCACCCCAATCTTTTCTGTTTTTAGATAGTGTCTAGTTTCCACGCCAAGCCAGATGTTTCAAAGGGCAGGAACCACACCCTGCCTTGTCCACTGCCAAAGCCCTTGAGTCAGGCAGCTAAAAGTCACTCAGCAACACGAGTGGGTGGAACAGACAAAGAGGGGCCATGATTTGGCTCAGAGGTCGTGCACTCGCTGTGCGGGCTGTGAGGCCCCAAAGTCTATCCCCAGTACCCGACCTCGTCCAGGTGAGATCCTTCTCAGGATGGGTGATCCCTGATGGCCCAACCCTGCTGGTGCTCAGAGTGGGCAGCCAGTGACCCGGGGCCCCACTCGAAGTGATGGGCCTGACATCCGAACTCACGTTGCGGTGAAGCCAGAGGCCGATTGTTGTTTTGTTTTTGGAAAATTATGTGGAGCACAGGTTGACCGGCAGGGTCAGGGGGAGTGTGGGGAGCAGAGGGACAAGGCCAGTCAGCAGCCTTCCCGGCTAAGGGAACCCCGTTTCTACCAGCCCCGTGCCTCTGCCTTTATCACCTTCCCAATGGAGGAGCCAACTGCCTCCTCCTCCCTTCCCATGACCCCCCTCCAGGCTTCTGTTCCTCACGGCCAGGCATGTTCACACGACACGGGGTTAAGAAGGAATCATGTGGGGCTAGATCAGCAGGCAGGGCATTTGCCTTGCATGCGGCCGACCCGGGTTCGATTCCCAGCATCCCATATAGTCCCCTGAGCACCGCTAGGGGTAATTCCTGAGTGCAGAAACACGGGTAACTCCTGTGCTTCGCTGGGTGTGATCCGCCCCCCCCCCAAAAAAAAAGAAGGAATCATGTCCCATAGCCAAGAGGGACACCACGGCGGAGAAAGGCCCACAGCGCCTCTCACAGCCAGCCACCACTTCCTGTCCAATCTCATCACTGCCTACCACGAATTCAAACAACAGACACTGAGTGCCGATCGTGTGCCAAGCTGTGAGGGACATCAGGGCCCACGCCCTGTGAACAAGCGGAAACAAAGCGTCCTGACCCCGTGGTACTTGTTCTTCTTTTTTTTTTTTTTGAGGGGGATGGGATAAAGGGAGGGAACAGACTGGCCATAAACACAAAGATAACTGGAGGCAATGTTAGAAAGTGTCAAGTGTGGCGGCAGGGGAGATAGTACAGTGGCAGGGAGGGCGCTTGCCTTGCATGCAGCCAACCCTGGTAGGATCCCTGGCACCCCACTGGGTCCTTCGAGCCCACCAGGAGTGATGCTGGAGTATAATCAGTCCTGAGCACAAAAACCAAAAGCCAAAAAAATAAAGGTAGTGGGGCTGGAGCGATAGTATAGCAGGTACGACACTTGCCTTGTAAGCGGTCCACCCAGGTTCAATCCCCAGCACCTCATAAGGCCACCTGAGCACTATCAAGAGTAATTCACGAGTGCATTAAGCCAGGAATAACCCAAAACCAGGTGTGCTTCCCCCTCTTCCCCCATCCAAAAAAAAAATAGTTATTATTTTTTTAAAGAATTAAGAAAATGAAAGGAAATAGCATAAGCATGCAGCTGTAAGGTTTAAATGTTGGATTTTCCAGTCGAGACAGGCCTCTTTGAGCAAGGCACATCAGAGGAAAGCCTTGGACCTTCCCTCTGAGAAGCCCTTACTGATGTTCCCTGCTTCTAGACGAACCTTAAGGCCAGTTCAGATGTCACCTCCTCTGTAACATCTTCCCAGCACCCTCAGGCCCCAGACTATCTCATTCATCATTGTCTTTTTTGTTTGGGGGCCACACCTGGCTGTGCTCAGGGCTTACTCCTGACTCTGCGCTTAGGGATCATTCCAGGCGGTCCTCAGGAGACCTTAAGTGGCTCTGGAGCACACACCAGGGTCAGCTCTATGCAAAGCCAAGCGCCTTCCTCCTGTCCTCTCTCTCTAGCCCGTGTACAATCCTCTCTCTATGGCTCATCACCCTCACACGAGTATGCATGCGTCCAGCACCGTACTATGTACATCTAGATGATTAATAAGTGTGCCCATGACTCAACAGACCACCAAGGATGCTTCGTGCTGGCTCTAAAGACTTGTTTTGGGCCTCCCTGGGAATGAAAAATGACAGCGACGAACTGGAACGCTGGGTCTGCACGATAGCCAGGCACTCACCTGCTTGATGATGTAAGTGAGCTCCTCGATTTCCACGGCCTTATCATCAAAGAGGGACTTCCGCTTTGCCACTGCAGAGACAGACGAGAAGCCATGATGGAAGAGGTCAAAGACTCAACTCGGGGGGCAGGGGGGAACAGAACCCTCTCGGGTTCCCAGCTCTCAGCGTTCCCAAGAACACTCACAGATCGTCAGCTTCTCCAGCTTGGCAAACGTGTTACTGAGGTCTTTCCCGATGTGCCTGCAAACAAGCCCTGGTGAGAGCGCTGTGGGCAAGCAGGGCAGAGGGCCCTGCCCCCTGCTTAGTCAGGCCTGCATAGTCCACCCCCCACCGACAACCCTTCTCAACTCACTTGGCCATGAGGGTGAACTCGCTGCGCTGCCTGACAGCACGCAGAGCCGGCTTATTTGCCTGGATTCCATTCTGAAACGCAACGTCAAGAGGAGTCACTTCAGTTCCCTCCTCTGATTTTCAGCTGTCACTATTCCTCAGTTGTCCCCTTTACTCTCTAGTGCGAGGCGCTGTCTTCCACAGGCTGGTCTGAGTTACCAACCGTGGTTAAGTCATCACCCAGATTTCCAGAGAGGGAGCCTTACACCGTCGCTTAACCAGTTGGAGGGTTTGGGGCAAGTTACCTATATCATTCAGAATCTTTTGCTATATCTAAAAAAATGAATATAAGTCCCAGGCACCCTCTTGTTGCTAAGATTAAATGGCATAAGGGGGCGGAGCTGGGGCTTTAGTACAGCAGGGAGGGCGTTTGCTTTGCATGTGGCCAACGGACAACCTGGGTTAGATCTCCTGTATCCCATATGGTGCTCTGAGCTCACCAGGAGTGATCACTGAGTGCAGAGCCAGGAGTAAGCCCTGAGCACTACTGCCAGGTGTGGCCCAAAAATAAACAAAATAAATGGCAGAAGGGCTACTATTTACCTGGTACACTGTGAGCACTAAGTAAATTGTAGCTAGTACTACTATTCCATGCCCTGAATTGGGGAGTTTTGGGAAATCACAGTTAAGTGCAGTTGTTAACAAGAGCTAAGCAGAGCAGAGATAATAAAGACGACAGCTACATAGCGTTCTGCTGGATTTCAACCCTCTGAACCAAGGCAAGGCAGAGATTGTGATAAAATTTACTTATTGAAAAAAAGTCGTTCTTCAAAGATATAAAAACTGAGGCCATGGGGCGGGAGATAGTACAGTGGGGAGGGTGTCTGCCTTGCCTGCAGCCGACCTGGCTCTCCTGCACCCCAAAGGGTTCCCTGAGCCTCCCAAGAGTAATTCCTGAGCACAAAGCCAGGAGTAACCCCTGAGCATCGCCCAATTCAAACAAACAAAAAAAAAATTACCGAGGCCCGGTTAGATTCCTTATGGTTACAGAGCAAACCTGTGGTCAGATTATGCCAACCCTAGAACTCTAGGGTCTAACAACCGTTCCTTATGCCAATCTGATCTACTGCAGCTGCATCTCATTTCTGGATATGCCTACTGGGATAGCAAAGTTGCTGGTGGGGGGGGGGGGGGAGTTGTCTTTACACAACATCTAGGACCCTGCCTCCAGGTCCCCTGCCCAACTCTGCCCAGTTGCTTGGCAGATGCCATCCAAGTCACGCACAGTGCCCGAGGCAGCAAGGTTTGAGTTTCGGTCAGGCTTCTCCCATCCCAGATCCTTACCTGACGGCTCTGCAGGGACTTGCAGGCAGACAGGAACTCCTGGGTCCGATCCCGGCAGGACATGGTGTCGGGAGGGGGAGGGACCAGGGCCGCTTGGGGGGGCAGAGGGGCGATGTCGCTGCTGCTGCTATTGCCAGCAGTTGCAGGGGACAGGACCTGTGTCTTTGAGAGACCCAGGTAGACACCCTGATCCGTGTTCTTAGACCCGTAGCGTTTCCGCGGGATCATTGAGACGCATAACCTCGGGCTGCTGTGGAGGGGAGAGTGTCATTCCCCAGGCAGCCGCAAACCCCCATCCACCCACCTACCCAGTCAATCCTCAGGCCCCTCTGGACGCTGGCACGGGGCTTTCGCGCCCCCAGCCACCCGCAGATCCTGGCCCCGCAGGTCTCGTCCCAGACCAAGGTCCCCTCCCCCGCCCCCGCCTCAGTCTAGTCTCCGAAGCAACTTGGTTCTGGCGCCGGCCCCTGAGAAGCGAAGACAGGACCTGAGCCGGGTCCCGTGGCCCGGCGGCACCAGTCCGGCCTGTGCATACTGTCCCAGCCCACACTGGGCCTCTCGTATCCACGAATTCCTCTGACTCCTCGGGAATAAATGGTGACGGAGCTGCGGAGGGCTGGGGTGGGGGTTGGACACACTTCGGCGGGCCGAGTAGGGGGGAAATCACTAGGTGTTTATTTGAAACAGGAAGTCCCACCCCTCTAAGTCCCGCCTTCTAGAGGACAGCTAACGCTGATTAGCTCGTGCCGACGTCTGTCTCGACAGAGCCTTTCCTGATTGGACAGAGAGGTATTCGCTCACTCCGAGCCGGGCCAGCAGGATCTGCCCGCTCGCCCCGGGTTCCCTTCCCCCCTCCCACCCCCCCGCGCCGGCCCGTCGCCGCCTCAGTAGAGCCGCTGCCCGGAGCCGACGAGCCGCGCAGACTTAGCGCATATTCTACCTCCTCTCCGCCTCCTGTCGCCGCCGCCACTGCCGCAACCTCCTGGGTCGTCACCGCCGCTTCCCAGAGTGCCGGAGCCGCCGAAACCCGACCAAAGCTTAGAAGCAGCCACGTCACCCACTCGTAACCCCGGCCCCGCTGACGAGAGGGAGAGGGCGGCGCCACGCCTTCCGGAGCCAGGGCAGGGCCACGCCCCCGGCCGGCGACTCCGCCCCCCGGCTAGCCCGCTCCGACCACGCCCCCTTAAAGAGCTGCGTCCGGGCCGTGGGGGGCGGGGCCCAGGACCCCCTTAAAGAGCCCGCAGCTGCCGTGCCGCGGAGGTCCAAGCCCTTGGGCGGGTGCAAGTTAATAAATTTTATTTTCTGGGGGGTGCGGCGGACTGAGGGCAGGGCTGGGGGTCATCCCTTCTCCGACAACTCCGACTCCTCCTCGATGTCCTCTTGGTTTATTTCCGGAAGCGCTGGCCCAGTCTTTTGACTCTGCACCGACGACAGCCTATTGGTCCGCGTGGACCCCCGACGGCTGAACATGGAGAGCCTCCGCCACAGCACGGTGATCAGGAGGCTGTCGTTGGATTTGTGCTTCTTCTCATCCGACGTCTCCATGTCGCCCTCCTGGCCTGCGGAGACGAGGCCCTGAGCTCTGCTCCAGGAGCCCCCGGCGCCGGGGAGGCGCCCCCCGCCCGAGGTCCCCGCCCCTGCTCTTACGCCTCAGTTCCTGGTTGGCCCCGTCGTCGTCCTCCCCGTCGCCATCATCCATCCTGTTGTCCTTGTGCTCGTTCTGCTCCTTGTCCTGGCAGCAGCCCATGGCCACAAGCAGCCCCACATTCCTCCCTCGCCGGAGGGGTCTGTGCGCTGTTTGTGACGTCAGCAGTCCCCAAGCCTGCCCTCTCCCCGCCTGGCCCTCAAGAAAGGCTGCGGCCACCTGGTGGGTTACATTGTTTATTTACAAAGCCAGCGCAGGCGGCTCTTTCAGGGGCTGGTGGACCCCGGCCTCTTCTTCTTCTTCCTCCGACAGGTTTGGGGAGTCCCTTGGGTGGGCTCGGAATCGGGGCGTTTCCGCTTGGCCGCTGCCTCCAACGAGGCCCAAAGCTCGTCAGTTTCGATGTCTCGAGGGGGGCTACTGGGCTCTTCAGGTTCCGGGGGCTCGTCCTGAGTGAGAGGAAAGCAGAGACCTCAGCAATCAATGGAGTGCAGGGGGCTGGGGCCATCCCATCCCGGGTCGGCTCACCCTACTGACTGGAGGAGATTCAGGGCTTTTTTGTTTGGCTTTGGGGCCACACCCAGCGATGCTCCGGTTACTCCTGGCTCTGAACTCAGGAATCACTCCTGGTGGTGCTCGGGGAACCATATGGGATGCTGGAGATCCAACGTGGGTGGGCCTCGTGCAAGGGAAGTGCCTTCCCCGCTGTACTATTACTGCGGCCCCTATACTCTTTCTTGCAGGGAGGGTGGAGTGTCTAGAGCAGGTTTGGAGTGCTCAGGGAACCGAGCATCCACGGTACTGGATCAGATGCATATGCAAGGCCAGCGCCTTCCTCACTGTACCATCTCGCTGGCCTGGGGACTATATATTTTTAATTCTTTGGTTTTCTCCTTCTCCACCCTCCCTTCCCGGAACTATATTCTTAAATTCCCTTGGACAAATCATGTAACTTGGCTTCACATTTCCTGTTAGATCCTGTTTTGTTCAGGGGCCACAGCAGGGAGGGCACTCGCCTTGCACACAGCCCAGCTGGGTTCGATCCCCATCATCCCCTGAGCACCGCCAGGTGTAATTCCCGAGTGCAGAGCCAGGAATAACCCATTGAACGTAGCCAGGTGTGACCCCCCCAAACAAAACAAAACAAAAAAACCCCACTTCAACTTTTTTTGTTGTTCCTTTGGGGTCACACCTAGCAGTGCTGAGGGCTTACTCCTGGCGGGGCTCGGGAGATCATAGGGGGTGCAAGGGTTCCCCACTCTACTCTCTCTCCAGCCCCTGCTTTTAACATTCTTATGTTGAGGGGCCGCCCCCTCGCCCCATATGTTCCAGGAGTGATTCCTGAGCCCAGAAGCAAGAAAAAGAAGCCACGAGCACTGCCGGGTGGGGGTACCCACGAAGCAAAAAGGAAGAAAACGACCATTCGCATGTCGCAAGCAGCCATGCTGCGGGCTGGACTCCGGATGGGGAGGCTGGGCTGAGGTCCAGTTTCCCAGAATCTCTTTGGAGGACTTGAGGGAGGATTTTGTGTGCTCACCTCCCAGTTATCCCGGCCGGACAGGAGGAGGCAGTTCAGTTGAGACTTGAGATAAACCTGCAAAAGAGGAGAGGCCTTCACCCCAGTGTCCGCAAGGGCAGGAGACTGGGCGGGGAGGAAGCGGGCGCTCGCTCACCTTGTGCTCCAGGCCCCGGGGGTTCCGGATCCTGTGTATCCTCAGGACTCTGTCCAGCCCGCAGGAGGCCAGGAGGGGCTTGGAGGGGTGACACTGCAAGCCTCGGACACTGCCCGCCAGTCCCTTCAGACAGCCCACTAGGCGCCCTGGAGGAGGGGGAGGGACCTGAGCCAGAGGAGGTGGCTGGCCGCCTCTGGGCCAGCATGATTGATGGAGTGACTGGTTTGGGTTACACAAGAGAGCTTTGATTGAAACTTCGTTTGAAAGATGAGGGGAGAGAAAGGAATAAGGGTGTGTTCTGGAGAGAACACAGGCGGGTTGGAGGGATAGCACGGCAGGGAGTGCACTGGCCTTGCACTGAACCTACCTGGGACCGGCCGACCTGGGTTCGATCCCCTGCATCCCCTATGGTCACCCACCCAGCACTGCCAGGAGTAATTCCTGATAACAGCCAGGAGTAGCCCCTGAGCAGTGGTGGGTATCACCCCCCCTCAAAAAAAGAGGGCTGGAGTGATAGCACAGCGGGTAGGACATTTGCCTTGCATGTGGCCAACACGGTTTCGATTCCCAGCATCCCATATGGTCCCCCGAGCACTGCCAGGGGTAATACCTGAGGGTATGAACCAGGAGTAACCCTGTGCATCACCAGGTGTGACACCCCCCCCCCAAAAAAAGGGGAGGAAAAAAAGAGGCAAGCAGGTGCAAGAAATGTTCACAGATTCAACCTGGATGTTGAATTGTATTGTTCAAATTAGTACGGGGGGAGGGCATTTGCTTTGCACGAAGCTGACCTGGATTTAATCCCCAGCATCCCATAGGGTCCCCCGAGCACCACCAGGAGTAATTCCTGAGTGTAGAGCCAGTAGTAACCCGAGTGTGTGATCCCACACCTCCTCCCAAAGCCTGTACTCCCTCCATATTTCTTTTCTTTTTAAAATTAATTTAATTTTTTGCTTTTTGGGTTACACACCCGGCGATGCACAGGGGTTATTCCTGGCTCTGCACTCAGGAATTCCTCCTGGCGGTGCTCGGGGGAATTAGCTCAAGAGTTTTCGAAGATAGGAGATTTTTTTGTGGCTATCTCTCTCTTGGCGTTCCTCGCACATTCATGGAGGTGCTGAACCAGTCGATCGTATTCCTCGTCAATGTTGTCAACAATGGCATCTTCCCATGTTGCCACAATAGTACCAAAGAGTTCCCAGTTGAGCTAATTCGCCAGCATGGTTCGGCGCATGCCTCAGGCAACCGCAAGCTAACGTCCGAGCTCGCAAAGCAGTGCAAAGATGCGATCAAGGAAGACCTCAAAGAGAGAAGAGCAGAAGTACTGGTAGATGCGGCAGAAGCCGGGAAAAGTATTCGTAACTCCTGCCTGTCCTTCGCCAACTATAAGACCAAGATGACTGCCCTCCGACGTCCTGATGGATCCATCACATCCTCCAGAACGGCAATGGAGAAGATTATCCATGACTTCTACTCAAATCTCTTCGATAGCCATGTCCACTTGCTGACATACCAAATTCCACAGGATGGATATGTCGTTCCCAACGTTCTCCCTTCCGAAATCCGACATGCCATTTCGTCGGTAAAGAAACAAACAGCACCCGGCACAGACAAGGTCAGAACTGAATACCTGAAGAACCTGCCGTCAGTACTCATCAATACACTGGCTCGGCTCTTCACTCGCTACCTGTCTGAATGCAAGGTTCCGTCCCAATGGAAAACCAGCAGGACCGTACTACTGTTCAAGAAGGGAGACATCCATGACATTGGCAACTATCGCCCGATCTGCCTATTGTCTGTCATCTACAAGTTGTTCACTCGAGTCATCCTGAATAGGATTGGCAGAACACTAGATGAAGGACAACCATGCGAACAAGCCGGGTTCCGCAAAGGATTCAGCACCATCGACCATATCCACACAATAACCAAGCTCATTGAGGTTTCTCGGGAGTTCAAGATGCCGCTCTGTTTAACGTTCATTGATTTAAAGAAGGCCTTTGATTCTGTTGAGACGGAAGCAGTCATTGAAGCCCTAGCCAATCAGGGCATTCAAGCCCAATACATCAGGATCCTCCGTGAGCTGTATTGCGGATTCACTACCAGGATCTCACCATTCTACAAAGAAGTGATCGTTGATGTCAAGAGAGGGGTGCGGCAGGGTGATACCATTTCACCGAAACTCTTCAGTGCCACCCTCGAGAACATCATGCGACGACTGGAATGGGAAGGAATGGGAGTGAAGATAGATGGTCGGCAACTACACCACCTCCGCTTTGCTGATGACATAGTTTTAATAACACCAAACATCAGCCAAGCGGCACAAATGCTGGCCGACTTTGACCGTGAGTGTGGAAAGGTAGGACTACAGCTGAATCTTACGAAGACAATGTTTATGAGAAACAGCCTTGTTCCTGACGCCCCATTTGCTCTCAATGGAACGACCATCTCCAAATGCAACAGCTATGTGTACCTAGGTCGAGAGGTCAACATGACAAATGACCTGGCACCCGAGCTGCGCATGAGGAAGAGAGCGGCTTGGAACGCCTTCAAGAGCGTCGAAGCAATAGCTAAGAGGACGAAGAACCTCCAGCTCCGGGCACATCTCTTTGATTCCACTGTTCTTCCTGCATTAACATATGCCTCAGAGACCTGGGCCCTACGCAAACAAGATGAGAACACTATTCAGGTCTCCCAAAGAAGAATAGAAAGAGCTATGCTTGGAATATCACGTTTCACTCAAATGAGAGAAAGAATCCGGAGTTCTGACCTTCGTTGATGATCAAGAATCAGGGACGCTGTCTCATTTGCCAAGGTGTCGAAAATCAGATGGGCTGGTCACGTAATGAGATTTAAAGACGACCGCTGGACTAGAGCTGTTACCGACTGGATTCCACGGGATGTCAAAAGACCGCGTGGCCACCCACCTACCAGATGGTCAGACTTCTTCGTCAAGATCATGAACGATCGGTTTGAGGCCCTTCATGTTCCCAGAGCGAACAGATGCCATTGGGCTACACTAGCACGCGACAGGGACAAATGGAGATGTTACTGGCGCCCGCTCGAGCAAATCGACGACTAACGGGAAGTGATTAAGAGTGGTGCTCGGGGGACCATATGGGATGTTGGGGATCGAACCTGGGTCGGCGGCATGCAAGGCAAACGCCCTACCCGCTGTGCTATTGCTCCAGCCCCTCCCTCCATATTTCATCCTCAACACACCTGAGACAGGATTCCCCACTATTTCCATTTGACAGGAACTCCAGCACAGGAAGCAGAAATAACTTGTCACGGGTCATAAAGATTTGGGTAAAGCCAGGATTTGAACCCTGGCTATCTGCTTATGGGTCACAACTGACAGCAGCGTTCTGGGGACCCTGTGGCACCGGGAAAGGATCCCAGGCCTCCTGCTCGCAGAGCTTGGGTTCAGCCCACTGCAGTCCCCACCCAGCCCCTACACGGGGGCCACCCGCGGCCACTCACCTTGCCGGAGGTCAATTTCTGCCAGCTGCCCGTGCGTGTTCCCCACGATCACAGAACTGAGGAGCGAGAACAGGCAGGTAAGACAAGGGTCGGAGTCCTGAACAGCAGGAAGGATGCTGGCCTCACTCCCAACCAACTCAGGTTCGATCCTTGACACCCCATGGCGTCCCCCCAGGTCCAACCAGGCATTGGGGGAGTGATTTCTGAACACTGCCGGGTGCCCCCCCCAAAAAAAAGCAACCAAAAAAGGGGAAAAATGGGATGGAGAGATAATCCAGCAGTTCAGGTGCCGGCCTTGAATGTGGCCGGGTTCGATCCCTGGCATCTGGTATGGCCGCCCCAAGCACCACCAGGATTCCTAAGTCCAGAGCCAGGAGTAACCCCGGAGCATCGCCGGGTGTGGCCCCCCCAAACAAAACACAACCAACCTCTGAACAAAGAAAAGCAAATCCAGGAGGGGCTTCCCAGGACCCTCCCACTCTGTCTGGACACTCACTGGCCCTCGGGCGCCAGGGTCATGGCGGTCAGCGGGTACTCGCCATAGGTGGCCTCCAGGACCGGCCGGCGCTGCGGGGAGGCAGGATCATAGACGCGGACCTGGCGGAAGACTGAGGGGTTACAAGGGTACCTCCTGCCACGTGCCCCCTCTGGGTCTTTTGCATCCCCCCCATCCTGGCCCCCTCATTTCTCATGTGGAGGAGCCGCTGAGGGGCGTGAAAGGGATAGGGCTGGGGGCTGGAGCAATAGCACAGCAGGTAGGGCATTTGCCTTGCATGCAGCTGACTTGGATTCGATTCCCAGCATCCCATAGGGTTCCCTGAGCACCGCCAGGAGTAATTCCTGAGTGCAGAGCCAGGAGTAAGTCTTGTGCCATCACCGGGTGTGACCCCAAAAGCAAAAAAAAATTAAAAAAGAAAGGGACAGGGCTGAGATGTCGCAGGGGCCTCATGGGGAGTATCCATGCCCCTGACTCCGTTGCTGGTACCGGGGGCCAAGCGTCAGAGGGAACTGATTTCCAGCAAAGGAGGTCGGCCAGGACAGGAGGGAAAAGGAAACGCTGGTGAGGAGGCCGGAGTGACAGCACAGCGGGTAGGGCGTTTGCCTTTTGTATTTTTTTTAAACTTTTTTGGGGTCACACCTGGCCATGCTCTGAGCTCAGGAATTACTCCTGAAAGTGTTTGGGGGACCACATGGGATGCCGGGGATCCAACCCTGGTCCGTCACATGCAAAGCAAAGGCCTTACCCGCTATACTACTGCTCTGGCCCCAGGATGTTTGCCTTCCGTGGGACCGACCCGGGTGACGTGGGGTTGATCCAGGCATCCCATACGGATGCATCTCAGAGCAGCATGGGCGGCACCTGCGCAATCCTGGCTTTGATCTGTGCCAGTGGCCAATCATCTCCTCCCCAAGTACTTCCCGAAACCTCATCATGCTCCACCGCTCCACAGGGCCCCCGGGCTCAGCATACGGAAACTCTTCCCTCCTGCAGAGCCCAGAAGGCCTGCAGTGCCCGTGGGGGGGGTGGAGGGGAAAGGGCTGGTGATGCCTCACCTGGTGGTACCCTGTGCAGGTGACAACCTTCTGCGACTCCGGGAGGAAGTGGATGTCCTGGTCCCAGATGGGAACCCGCAGGTCCAGCCAATCATTGCGTACCTGACAGGGAGGTAGACGGGGCACAGGGTTGGAGGTGGGGAGGGGGTCCTCGGGGGGGGGGCCCTTCTCTGCTCTTCCTTCACCCTTTAGCCCTCCTGGGAGCAGCACTGCGAGCCCAGCCCCTGCACCCCGGTACTCACGTTCTTGGCCCTGAACACGGGCTCCGGAGAACCCTGCAAGTCCCACACCTTCAGCGCGTTTTCCTTCCCCCCTGTGGCCACCACGTGGGGGCGCGCCGGGTCCTGGCGCATCCTACACACCCCAGGGCCCACGTTCAGTTCCAGGAGCTGAAAAGGATGGGCAGGGGGAGGGTCAGTTCCAGAAACCCGGATCCTCTCTCCCCAAAGCACCTGCTGGGTTTTGGCCCCAGACCCCGCACTCCCCAGGATCAGGGTTGGAGAGCCTCACCGGGTCGGAGGCGGCGTCCTTGTCGTCATCCCTCCAGACTCGGAGAATCCCGGAATCCACACAGGTGATGAGCGTGCTGCGGCCAAGAGAGACTCGGGTAAGACACAGTCAAAGTGCCAAAAAGCAGGGCTGGAGCCACAGTCCAGTGGGGGAGGAAACTTGCCTTGCATGCGGGCCGACCGGGGTTCGATCCCTGGCATCCCATATGGTCCCCTGAGCACTGCCAGGAGCAATTCCAAGTGCGGAGCCAGGAGTAACCCCTGAGCACTGTTGGGTGTGGCCCCAAAACAAAATATCAAATAGTTGGCCAGGTGGCAGTCAACATGCTCTCCCAAGTTCCTGCTCCCTCAGGCAGTGTCATGTAGCCAGGGTCCAGGTAGTGCCCGGCTGGTGGCTTCCGCACAGGCCACAACTCACTTTGTTTCCTTCTGGGTTTGGGGGAGTCATACGGGGGGGGGGGGGGGTCATACCTTCGGTCATACACATGCCAAAAACTGCCGTCCACTCACTGAGCTCTCCCTCACTTTTAAAGCACTCTCTAGCCCTCTCAACTGTCTCCCTGGCTCTAATTGTAGAGAATTTTGGGGATGCCTGGATCTATTCCCAATTCAGTGCTCTGGAGTCACTCCGAGCAGTGCTTGGGGGACTGTGTGGCGGCGAGGACTGAACCCCACCTTCCCACATGCAAAGTCTGGGCTTTGTGCAGTTTCCTGTGTTCTGACTGGCCACATGCTGTGGTGCCCAGGCGGGACCCCTTGCAGCACTTGGTGAACCACATGTGGTGGGTGCAGGGGCCCACCAGATTTGGCTGGATGCCAGGCAGTGTCCAATGACCTGTATTACCTTCCAGCCTCTTTGTTGTTTTGGGGGCACATCTGATGTGCATAGAAGTTAGTGGTGATGCTCGGGGGATCAAATGGGATGTTGGGGATCGAACCTACAAGGTTACCTGCTGAACTATCCCTCCAGCCCGCCTGCCTTGAAGTTTTGAGGCCATACAGGGTGGCGCTTAAGGCTGACTCCTGGCCAGGAGTCATATATGACGATGATCCAGGACCATATGTGATGCCCAGGACCAAACCAGGGTTGGGGGCTGGAGTGACATTACAGCGGATAGAGTTGCTTTGCATGCGGCCAACCCAAGTTCGTTTCCCAGCATCCCATATGGTCCCCTGAGCGTTGCCAGGAGTAACCCCTATGCATCACCTATGCATCACCAAGAAGCAAAATAAATAAAAAAACCAGGGTCAGCTGCATACAAGTGCTCTACCCTTACATGCTCTCTCTGGCCCTGGTTCCTGGTTTCTTTACTGAGCCAACAGAAGCACTGAGGAATGGAAAGATCTGCCCACTCAGCTAAAAATGTCTGAACTCTGACCATCCCCCCCCCCCCCCCCCCCCCCCCCCCGAGATGCCCGTGTCTAAAGTTCCCTGTGTGGATTTGTTTCAGATGCTAAAAGTTTACTCTTTCCAGGCTGGAGCCATAGTACAGCAGGTGGGCACCCGCAACTCAAGATGGATCCCTGGCACTCCATATGGTCCCCTGAGCCTTGCCAGGAATAAGACCTGAGCATTTCCAAGTGTGCCCCCCACATGCCCCACCCCCGAAGTATAGAAGCTCATCTCTTTCTTAAAGTGCCCCCACCCAAGGCCAGGCGTGAGCCTGAGTCCTCTTTGCAGCCACCCACCCTCCACGCCATAGTCTGGACTCTGACCAGTCTGCTGACTGCTCTCTGCCCCACAGTCCTACGGCCCGCACCCTGTCCACGTCACTTCCTGCACCAAAGCCGCAAACACTCCATCACCTCCAAAAGGGCAAATTCCCAACCTGGCACTGACAGCCTTTTACTGTTAGGTTTTTGCTTTTATTTTCACTCCCACTCTTGTTTTGGGATCCTACCCAAGCACCATGCAGGGGCTGAGCTGGAAAAAGCCGCAGAACAAGTGCTATGGCCCTTTCAAACTTTCTTCCTGCCCTGAAAGACATCCCAGGTGCTCCCAGGTGCAGGGACAGGTTCATCCCAGAACACTTGCCTCTTTATGTGCGAGACCCTGGGTTCCATCCCTGGTCCTTAGCGCCTTTTCCTTTAGGAAAATGCTTTCTGGGTTTCGACACCCAAATGCCCTTTACCTTCCCTTAGATGCATCTCGTAAACTGACCCCAATCTGTGCCCTCCCCCAGGCCCTATACAGTTCCAGACTTCCCTGCTTTCAAGGCCTCATCCCTGCCTTCCAGAGCTCACTCGTCAGAATTATTACTACTCCTCTTACTTGGGTTTCACTGTACCTGACAGTGTACTGGGGCTACTCCCAGCTCTTGTGCTTAGGGGATCATGGGGTACCAGGGATCATCACCTGGCCCTCCCAGAATCCAAAGCCATTAAATTAACAGCCCATTTTGCTTCATCTTCAGAGAAAGCTAAGGCAGTAACCTGACCCCGACTGTTTTCCTATTCATTACTCTGGAGGTTTTGTTGCTTTGTTAGTGACTGTCCCCATTTCAAAACATAAAAACAGCTCAAATGACTGGAACACATCCCCTGGTACCCTGAGCACCATTGCAGGAAGTGCTCCCTCAGTACTATGTCAAGAATTACCCCAAAGCATAAAAATTAAACTTGCTTTTTTGACCACACTAATAAATGCTCTAGACTAGTGTTTCTCAACATTTTCCCACTGTGACCTCCCTCTGGCTTTCTTCCCTTGGTGTGCCCTCCCCATCCTACCAGTTGGTCCCCTAGTCCCCTGCCAAGAGCTACCACCACCCTATTTACATGACTAACATGTGGTCCCTTGGGATGCAGATGTGAAAATCTGGGGTCTTGAGGATGCACAGGAGGCCACATGGCCACTGGCTGAGAAATGCTACTCTAAATTATTCAATCATGTGCTCATTGTCACTTAAAGGACTAATGAAGCAGAAGAAAACCCTGCAAGATGCAGACTTGAAGGCCATTCTGGAAGATCTCCCGCAACCCTGTGCAGACGCTTGTCCTTGGGTGGTCATAATTGAAAGCAGAAGTCCAGAGACGAGATGGCCAAATCCAGCAGAAACTTTATTTGGTTTAAGAAAGGGAAAGCCGAGTATGGGCGTCTCCTTTAGTGGGAAGTACTGGGTAGGGTAAAAATCCTCTAAGGCACCAGGGAGGCTAGTCTATTGAGAGCATCATCTGCCACCCCGTGTCCACTCTCCTGCCATTCCACATGGGGCCCATTCTAGGGGGGTGGGGGACATTCTCTTTCTAGTCGCACCCGAGCTCCCTCCTATCTTTCTAAAAGGAATCTTTGCTATTCTTCCTCGGCACGGCTTGCAGCTCGGCCGCTGCTCAATAAGTTTGCTACAGAGGAGAGGAATGTATGGGCAAGTCCCTGGCACCCAGCCCTGCCAGTGTCTCCTAAGAGCTTTTTTTTGGGGGGGGAAGGGGGGTTCACATTCCGAGATGCTCAAAAGCCCGGGTCGGGACCTAATCTCCCGCAGGGCGCTCCAACTCCTAGAGCCATCTCTCCGCTCCCCACCATCTAAGCGACCCGAGGGGGGTTCCGCCTTGCCTTACCCGTCCACCTGGGCGAGGCCTCGGAAGGTGCCCTCCCCTCCCGGGCAGTGCCTCTGACCCTGGAATCGGCCTTCCTCGGTGCTGAAGTGCCTCACGGTTCTGTCGGCGCAGCCCACCAGGATCTGCGGGGAAGAAAGGCACGGAATGGCGAGAGGACCGAGGCCCGCGGCGCCCGGGGTCCCCCTCCGGCCCGCGGCCGCTCACCTGCGTCTCGGAGCCCGGACCCCAGCACAGGGCGCTCACCGCCTCCTCGCGCCGCGGCTGGCCGCTCTCCGTGAAGTTCGCCGCCTGTTTGCGCTGCAGGTTCACCCCTGCGGGACGCGGCCGTCAGGCGTGCCGGGACCCTCTCGAGCAGAATCCCCCCTCTCCGCACTCCCGCACGCAGCACCGCCCCGCCACCCACCTTTCAGGATCCCGGTGTCGGTGCCGACCCACACATGGTTCCAGCGTGCTCCGGCAGCCGCCATGGCAGAGCCCGGGAACCCACGCTCGCGCTTCCGGATGGCACTTCCGGCGCCGCGGTGACGTCACTAGCGCGCGCGGCGTCCGGGCTGGGGGAGAAGTGGGTTCCCGCTTCAAGGTTGGGACAGGATTGAGATCTCTGACTCGGCTTGGAGACATCGGAGTGACCGGAGCATGTAATGACCGTCGTGATTTAATGTAATGACGCGGGGAGCCAGTGTGGTAGGAGACCCGGGGAGTCTCCGCAGGGCTGCGATGCGCTCGTGGGCTCGGTGCATGGAGGCTCGCGCTCTTCTTTTGAGCCGGGTTGCCTGCACGCTGCGAGTTTATAAAGAGACACCATCCCCGTCAGCGTCCGTTAAAATTTGTCTGATGAGGTCGGAGCGGTAGTACAACGGGTAGAGCGTTTCCCTTGCACGTGGCCGACCCGCGTCGGGCATCCCCCCCATCCCCCCCAAGCGTAGTACAACGGGTAGAGCGTTTCCCTTGCACGTGGCCGACCCGCGTCGGGCATCCCCCCCATCCCCCCCCATCCCCCCCATCCCCCCCCATCCCGCCAAGCAATGTCAGGAGGAGTAACCCCTGACCATCCCCAGGTGTGACCCCCAAAAGCCAAAAAATAAAATTTGCTTGTTATGAGAAAAGAAACTATATCGACGCTTGTTTATGAGGCCCTGAAGCGTAACGACCTTTTTCCACCTGGAGTGGAATGCGTCCTCGCTGAACGCCTGTCACTCTGGAGTCGATTCTAACCCCTTTCTTTCCGGTACTGTGCAACACATACTAGCACGTTCCTGCGCAGCAACAGGAGTCTTGCCCCTGTCATTCCCACCTCAAGAAACACCGATAGGAGTGGTACTATCCAGTGTATAAAAACTAGGTAGGAGTTGATCTCAATTAACTAGAAAGTACTTAGGCGTTACCCGAAAACCTGACTTCCAATTGGCTTAACTGTTCTAAGTGTACCGGCTGCAGCATGCTAAAACCAAAATGTTGCTTAGACATTACTTTCCTGTCTAGGTCTAAACAAGTCTATTATTTTAACCAGTTTTATTCCCCCGAGGGGGTGCACCGTTCCTGGAGGTACTGCAATACCAGGTCGATGCGTGGAATGGACGGAGCAAGCTCCTATTCCATTTCCTAGTCCCAAAAATCCATTTAATATATTGTCCTCGGATAGAGGACGTATCAGATATTAAACTGATAAGAACAGATACTACACTTGATCTTAGCCAAAAGGCCGAGAAGCGATACTGAGTCCTTTCAGGCCTAGCCTGCCTTAGACAAGCTACTCCCATTTACATTGTGGTGACTTTAAAAGTCTGGCAATTTTATACAATTTGTCAAGCTGCATTTTTTCTTAAAATTATTTATTTTTCCTTCATATAAAGTAGATATTTGGGGGGAAATAGGTATCGAATAATTCTTTTTGTTTCGGCTCCTGGCAGTTCACTGCGCGTTAAAATTTTTGCATAAACCCGCCCTCTCCGTTTTTTCCGCTCTTGCGATTGGTGCACATATCTGGCGTGATTTCAATAGCTGCAGACTCTCCCCTCCCGTGCTCTGGTGGCCAGTCCGATCTGACTGGCCACCGACTGGACGGTGGTATCCCTTAGTTGGTTGAGATCACTCTGGCGGTTGATGACTGCCCGCTGGGGGCAGGTTTTGAAGACGAGAACTGAGCTGGGACACCTGCTCCTTTGTACCTTGACTGACAGCTGCAGGCGCTGTTTGGGCTTCTCTCTCCATGTCCGGTGGGAGTGGGGCGCGATTACCAGAGTTGGCAGGATGGTTGTGAGAACTGCGCACGGTGGGGCCAAGCATCCTTTGCAAAGCTGAAGGGGACGGTTAGCGCCCTGCACTCCTCCCCGCTTACCCTGACCGGTTACGTTGTTTCAAAGCATCCCTAACGTCTGCGTTAACAGCACATTGTACTCTATCGATAAAGCTTATTTATGGGGTTAGATTAGTGGTGTGTACACGTAACATACACAAGCTCGCTGCCATGGTGTAATGATTAGGAATAAGAACTTTGAGCCAGATTCAATAAATTGACCTGCCCTGGCTTGGGCCAGAGAGCAGAGCAGAGCGGTTAAGCACGTTCCTCGCCTGCAGCCCACCTGCCTTCTATCTCTAGCATAGTATGTAGTCTCCCAGTTCCACCAGGAATAGGTCTTGAGTATAGCAGGGTGTGACCACATATACCTCTAAATTTACCAGTCCTTGTTTTGTTTGGGGCCTCACCTTGGTGCCGGGAAACATGGGGTGCCAGGGATTGAACCTGATTGCTTTGACCCAGCATTGCTCAGGAACAAAGCTGGAGGTGTTACATGGAAGGGGAGTCCTGCGGATAACAAGGGCCAGAACTTAGAGCTTTGCACATGCCAGGCATACACTGCATAGCTTTAAGCCCTGCTGTATGATTTTGCTGGTTGTTGTTTTGGGGCCACACAATGCTGCGCTCAGCTTACTCTTGAATCTGCCAGGAATCATTCTTGGCAGGGTTCAGAGAACCATATGCAACATGGGCGATCAAACCAAGGTCCAGTGCGTTGAAGTCAAGTGCCCTACACGCCATATTATCTCTCAGGCCCCAGTACTTCTTTTCTTGGGAAGTTTTTGTTTTGTTTTGGGGCCCCATCCGGAAGTACTCAGTGGTTACTTCTGGCTCTGCACTCAGGGATCACTTCTTCCTGGTGATGCTCAGGGGACTATATGGGATGTCAGGGATCAAACCTAGGTTGACTGTACAAGACGAGTGCCCAGCCTGCTGTACTATTGCTCTGGCCCCTCTTTTTTTGTGTGCTTTTGTGGCCAGGGACTCCCACTGGGAGCCCAGCACACCTGGAGGTCCCTCCCAGCTTAAAAAAAATTTTTTTTTTTGTGGGGGGAGGAACTTTTTTGGCACATCCCCAAGGTGCTGAAAGTTCTGGTTCTGTGCTCAGGGATCCCTCCTGGCAGGACTCAGGCAAGCCCAAACCTTCTGTACTATATACAGGTCTGGACAATTTTTGACGGACATGGTCTGGCCATGCATTGGTTTGGGGCATTGGGGAGATTGGGTGATATTCTGCAACACTCAGATGTTATTCCGGGTTACTCAGGAGTGACCCCTGTGCTCAGACCATATATGGTGTTGGAGTGTGTAAACTCACACAAGGGGGGGGCACGGCATACACACAGCGGCGGTGGCTCTATCTCTCCCGCCGCCCGCGTTCGGTAGTCTCACCCTTCTCCCACCCCGGAGAGGTCGATGGCGATGGTCAGGCGGAGGAAGGAACGAGGGCCAGGCTGGTAGGTATTAGTCGTAGTTTATTCTGATTCTCTCTTCATCTGTCTCTGCCCCCTTCTCCTTCTTTCTCTCTCTGTCTCTCCTCCTCTTCTCCTCTCTCTGCTCCCCTCCTGCCCAATCTACAGTCTCATTATATCTCTCTCCAAGAGGAATAGGGGAAACAATTACACATAGGTGTGGTGACAATCAATAGGGGTGGAGATCAATAGGGGTAGCAATCTTAGCCTCAGGGAAGGTCGCTCCTAGGACATATCCTTCCTCAGTAGGAGGACCCTCCCTAGAGCATAATCCCATGGGCGTGCCTCTCCTCTCCTTGTCCGACAAGCATATAAGAATATAATATAAATCATTTTGTATGGATACAGTAAGAAATATCTTAAACTTATAGAATTGCTCTCCTAGGGCCATCTCGATCTCAGACTACGGTGCTCAGGCCAGATAGTCTTTCCCACCCCTAGCAGGATCCTGTCTTGTCGTTACCTTTGGATCATGACAGCATTTGTCTATGATCAAACTCTTAATTTATAGTTAAGAATCGTGGCACTTTGGCCTGGCCCATTTCGCTGCCAGGGTAGCTCACCGCTTGCCCTGGGTCCATTCAGTCCCTCGTCAGGACCCTGCCTTTGGGGTGTTAGGAACGAAGGGCAACTGAGGCTTAAATCGAGAAAGCAGATGCCCGGGAGTGAATAATATTCAAGGCCAATCAAATCCTAAATTACAAAGCATGATGTTAACGGTCTTCCTGTATCTGTACAAAAAGGATATTACTTTAAGGTAAACTATTCTTCGCTGGAGCGATAGCACAGTGGGTAGGGCGTTCGCCTTACAAGCGGCCAACATGGCTGACCTGAGTTCGATTCCTCCGCTCCTCTCGGAGAGCCCGGCAAGCTACCGAGAGTATTCGATATGCCGGACACAGTAACAACAAAGTCTCCAATGGAGACGTTACTGGGCCCGCTAGAGCAAATCGACGATCAACGGGAGGGTCTTTACCTTACCTCGAGCAAACTATTCATAAGGCATAAGGAGAGGAGAAAGGCAATATTTCACTCATACATATAAAATCATAGGTTTCTGGGAAACTGATCTTACAAATTTACAGTCTGATTAAGGGGAAAGCTGATTAACGGGGTGGGAAGGAGAGCATAGGGAAGACTGTTTACAGATAAACACAATGGAAGTGGAAGTGCTTCAGGAGCACTGTGATGGGTGTAACCAGATAAACTTAAGCTTCTTGTGGAAGGACAAAGCAATGTTACCCAGCATTGGGGGACATTGATTGAAACAGGGTCAGTCACATGCAAGACAAGCACCAAACTTCCTATACTTCTCTCCTTCCCACAGCTCCTCTTTCCCTCTTGATGTTTTGGTGTGTGTGTGTGCGCGTGCTTACACACACAATGCTCAGGGCTTGCTCCTGGCTCTCTGCTCTGACCTGCTGTACTGACTGGCAAGTCTTGTTTTTCCTCAATCACTCAATTCCTCTGCAGAACCCCACTGGGGACAGGCTAACCCCTCCTGGCTGAGCAGGATGCAGCCTCCTGTCCCAGAGGACAGGTCCCCTGGTGGACATGTCCCCAGCCCTGGCCTTCTCCAAAGGCAGGTGGGCGGTGCTAACTCTTCTATCCACTGAGCTTCTATGCCTGCAAGGGTACAAATGGGAGCAGATAGCAAAGGCCCCACAAACCCAATGTGTACATTTGGGTCATTTGTTTGCTGGATTTTGTGCACACGTTAGGCACTGCAGTCATGAGTCAACTAAACATGGCCCTGGCCTGTATTCTGGAAATTGGGGGTGTTAGAGCAAGGAGTCAAAGAGAGCATTCTTTCCTTCCCTTTGTTGTGATGTGCCAGAAGTTGCACACATCCTAACAAACACCAACTTTATTATGGTGCTTGTTGAGGGAAAGCTGGCAAGAGGCATCCACTCAACCTCATCTAAGGCAGGTGATTTTTTTTTTGCTTTTTGGGTCACACCTGGCAGTGCACAGGGGTTACTCCTGGCAGTGCTCAGGGGACCATATGGGATGCTGGGAATCAAACCCAGGTCAGCCGCGTGCAAGGCAAACGGCCTACCTGCTGCGCTATCTCCCCAGCCCCAAGGTAGGTGCTTTTAAAGATTGCTAGGATAAAGCCCAAAAAGGTAGCCAGAGGCTACCTTTTAATCTCTGGAGTACCCAAGACCCCAACAGGTGGTCCTACCAATCATTTCATTTTCCCTAGCTTGAAGCCATAGCCTCTGTAGCAGATTGTCTACATGTAACTGAACTGAGGGTAGAGGCTAAAGCTCAGTGCAGGTGGGCTTTGATTCTTCCACCCTTGCTTGCCAGCTATCTGAAATATAAACAGGCCATGAGGCAGACCCCACTTCAGGCAGTTTTCCAGGTATACCCAGATGAAAGTACAGTACCACACAGGCAGTGAAGTTTAATAAAGCCTTTATTTAGGAAAAAAAAGTCATTGTAGTCAACTTGCTGCAGCTTCCAGTCGTGCCCTCTTAAGCTTTCAGAGAGCAGAAAGTGTGCCTGGAGATCAGCACTAAAGCTCACAACATGCTGCCTTTTAGGTCAACTATTAAACTTTGCTGTAAGTGGCAATCCATTCTTGAATGCCTTACGGTGTCTTGGGATTCTTCAAACCTGGAAAACAATTCTTTTTACAGACAGCCATCTATATCCCCTATCCTCCCACAAATCATATCCTTTAGGATCCCTCAGACAGTTCCTTCTGGAACAAGCTTTCCTCTTTTCCCCCAGCCAGTCCCAGTGGGTTCACCTTTGCAGGCTCTGGGACTAGGACAGGTGGTAAGACATGTGAGAGTCTCTTCATAGGGAAAGTGCTTTGCCTCACCCATGGCATGCAAGTCACCTCACCTCTCACTTCAGACAAGGTTCAGCAGAAACATCCTCTCCAATTTGCCCTGCAAAAGGATAATTTGCAGCTAAGCCAATTCATTCGTAAGAGCCAGTTAGTAGCAGACAGGTTTGAGAAGCTAGTTTCAAAAAACAAAAAAAACCTTCCATTGTGCATTTACTCCTAGCAAGCTCACAGCTCAGAAATACCTTTCAGTCACAGTGATCAGACTGGGGCGGTATCGAGTTCATCACTGGTGAGTGGGGAATGATACTAGGTGTTCCAGAAACAGCATTTTCCTAAGCAGTAGGGGTGCCTGCACTTGTTCCCCAGGTGCCGTTTCCAATGTGCTACGAACTGGAAAATTATGTGGCAAAGGGCCTTACCTGGAACCCATCTTCTTTTCCAGACAAGGTGCTGTACCTGAAACATTAATGCCATTAATGCTCATTTGAGGCCATACAGGCTCTCCTGCCTAAGCCACCCTATCCCTGGGAAATCAGATTTCCGAGTCTCAACAGCAAATCATCAGCCGAACGAGATTCCATTAAGTCATCACATATAAAATAGCCTAAGGGCACATCCCCCTACCCAAAATGCTACACGCTCCAAAAAAATTACTCACCTTGAGCAAACAGGCAGATCGCTACCAGTGGAGCCTAGGGGCAAATAAAATGTTCACGTGAGTTCCCTAGGCAAGCATGGCACTGCCCCAACTATGTTCTTAACCAGTTTCTCAGGTGTTCACTTGTTTTCATTGTGTAAATCATAGTGAGCTAGTTTTAATCATCATAGAAACCGCTCATTTGATGACTTGGAAACCAACCCCCCAAATAACCCTCTAGTAATGAAGTCTTTCCCCAAGTCTTTACCTTATTACAGATAAATACAGCATTGTCCAGAAAACCTGCAGGAAGAAAGAGCAACCTGTTGCTCGAGGATGCTGGAGCCCAGTAAGGCTTCTTCAATAACTAGCCGTCATCAGAACTCTAACATGCTATTATAGTACCTCACGGAGGGTCAGCATTATGGATTCAAATCATCTGACAGACACGTTGGGGGAGAACTAGCTTCATCTAGGTTGCCCAAGATGATGCCAGGAATAAATCCCCAGAAGGCAAGAGCAACGCTCCTCCAAGGGCCATGTGTTCAAGATACAACCCACGCCCCTCGCAGGAGCAATTACCTGCAATCACCCGCAGGGGCAATGGAAATCCGCGGGGCTATCCAAAGGATGCTGGAGACAAAAAAAAAAAGAGAAATTCTAAGCACGTCTATCAGCAGCCGTCCTGAAAGCCTTTGCGATTCCGACCCACTTATCAGCTCCGAATTTAACATCACTTCGGCTCAGCCATATGCTTGTCATTTTACGTTCATCATACAGTGGTCGCACGCAATCGAAGCTCCGCGCCCCTTTCCCACACGTACCTGGCCTTGCACCGAACCGCTGCATCGACGGCAGCAGCAGCCGGATGCTTCTCGTCCCATCCTGCAACTCAGACGCTCTTCCGCGTTTAATCGGAGCTGGAAGGAAAAACAGAATCCTGTGACTGCCCTTAATTTTAGGCTCTGCACTCCACTCAACACGTTAGCAACAATGAAAGGTGCTACTCAGAATTATCGAGGATTTCTCCACCAGCTCATCAGCAAGAGAGAGTTCAAGGGTTAGACTCATCCCGGCAGCACGCTCAGTAGGGGCTTTAAAACCATCCGCACTTACTCTTAAGGCCGGGCCTCAGCACCCACGTTCCAGCGTCTGCCGCGCGCGCGTGCGCACTCGCAGCCTGCAAGATCAGAAGGCATCGAGTTCAGAAAACAGGTACCTGGTAAAGACACATTTCACTGAGCCGGGCTAGAGCTGCGCAGGGCCCATCTCCTCAGAGCTTTCCATCCTCACGGAAGTCAGTACAGGTCTGTGAAAACCGTCTCATCACAGGGAGGGGGCGCCCGCACCGCCATTTTGTCCTTCAAAGACCCCCTCAACCCCCCACTTCTCGGGTTGCGTGACTTTTTCCCGCTCCGTTCCTCCAACAACCAATGCAATCCGTGCAACCAAAGCAATCGGGAACCCGGGCTCGAGAAGTCCATGAAGAGGCCCGTTCCCTCGACCACACCAAGCAACGCAAAACAACTCACCGAGAAGAGGCGAAGAAATGAGAACGAAGGAGCTCCGCGAGATGCTTAAATAGTGTTTCGCAGAGGCTCACGGGATCGGGGGGCGGAGCTATAGCCGACGCACGCGCAGAAGGAGCGATCGGGCTAGCGCGGGGGGGTGTGGGTACCATTTAACCGGAAGCGGGGCGGGGATCTGGGGTTCCGCCGAAGTAGCGGCGCGAAAAGGATGCGCGTGCGCCCTAGGGGAGTGCGTCAACACGCGTTGCCGCACTGCGGGGACTTTGGGGGTGCTGAGGCGTGAGCTCACGGCGGGTGCTGGTCTCGCCACCCGATCCCAGTCGTCTGCCTCCCCGCACACACACACTCTTCCTCGGGTCTCCCTTGCCCACACGCATCCTTAACCCTCCTTGTGCTGGGTCCCGCTTCCATGGATCCCGAACCCGATCAACCCTCCTCGACAGCCGCCGACGCGGCTCCTGCCCAGCCGCCCAGCTCGCCTTCCCAGCCTGATGCTCAGGCTACAAGCGAGGGGCCCGACTCAGGTACTGGGACCCGGGCTGAGCTCGGGGGGAGGAGGGGGTGGACCCTTGCATGGAGACGTTTCGGGAAAGTGCACGTGGCCGTCGGTGCTCCCGTTGGAGATTTAGGAAACTGACTGGTTCCGCTCGGAGGGTGGCTGGTCGCGGGTCGCCCTGCAAAGCAGCTGACCTTTGGAGCCTCCTTTGTGAAGACACCTCATGCACTTGAGAATTCCATTTGCTCGATGCGAGGAAGAGCTGCCCGCAGGTCGGCCCCCCTCCCCCCCACCCGATCGTCTATGTGATTTCAGGCCAAGTCCTGCCAGCCCCTCAGTTCATTCGTTTGCAGTAAACACCCAGGGTACTTGCACGTTTTAGAAGCCTTTACCGAGCATTTTTTGTGTACTTACTTTTCTGTTTGACCTGAATTACGTCATCCCAAGAGGAAGATGATCTTTGGTTGAGGGTCTTGGGTGGGGCCACATCCATCCGTGCCCAGGGATCACTCGGGACCATATGGGGTGTCGGGGTTCGAACACCTTAAGCCCTGCACTGCCTCTTCGACCCTGCTGTTGCTCATTCTGAGGCCACATGCAGTGATGCTTGGTGCCGCTTCAATGCCGGGGGAAACACATCGCAGTGAGTGGAAGCAGGGGTTCTGTGCATGCCAGCATGTGCAAGGGCCCTTTGAGCTATCCTCCTGATCCCCTAACTTCCATATTTTTGGGTTTTGTTCTTGGGGCACACCTGGCTGTGCTCAGTGGCTATTCCTGGACTCATTGCTGTGGCATTGCTTGGGAAATCAGGGATGGAATCATTCAGGCATGGAATTGTCCATGCCATGGGCATGTGCCCTACTGCTAAGCACATCCTTAGCCCTTCCCATACATTTTGTTTGGGGGTGGGGGTTACACACCTGGTGGTTACCAGGGTTCTGGGCAGTGCTTTGGGGATCATTTGGTGCCGAGGATTGAACCTGCACTTGGCCCATGCAAAGCTTATGCCTAAACCCTTTGAGCTGCCCCTGTCCATACTTTTGATTAGACTATCTGCTAAGAAAATGCCTACATGTGGCTGATGTGATAGTTCAGTGGGTAGGGCGCTCGCCTTGCATGCGGCTGACTCCAGCTCAATCCCCCGGAGTACATGTGGTTCTCTGAGCCAGCACAAGAAGAAAGCCCTGCACACCGCTGGCTGTGACCTCCCCCTCACGAAAAAAAAAAAAAAAGAAAAGGCCTACAGCACACCAGTAAAACTATATACTGTAGCACAGTCCTCCCATTGTTTATCGATTTGCTCCAGTGGGCTCAGCGGGCCCAGTAAGGTCTCTATTGTGAGACTTGTTGTTACTGTGTTTGGCATATCTAATGCGTCATGGGTAGCTTGCCAGGCTCTGCGGTGCAGGCAGGATACTCTCGGTAGCTTGCCGGGCTCTCCGAGAGGGGTGGAGGAATTGAACCCGCATGCAAGACAACCGCCCTACCGCCGTGCTATTGCTCCAGCCCCAAACTATATACATTATCAGTTATTTTATTTGTTTTGATTTGGAGGTCTTGGGGCCATACCCGGCGGTGCTTGGGCCTCTGCTCTTGGCTCTGTGCTCAGGAGTGACCCCTGGTGGTGCTCAGGGAACAATACGATGCTGGGGATCCAAGAGCATTGAACCAGTGTTTGGCCCTATGCAAAGCAAGCTCCTTAACTCCTGCGTTCTCTCCTGTTCAATCAGTTATTTTCAGAGGAGACTTTTTTTTTTTAAATGAGTAGAAGTTTAGAGAGACCACTCCTGGCTCTGCACTTTGGGACCACCCTTCGGGGACCATATGTGGTGCTGGGGATCGAACCCTTGTCGCCTGCGTGCAAGGCAAGTGCCACACACGCACATACACCCCTTCTACAGTACAGAAGTTCCAGGTTTTTTTGTTTTGTTTTGTTTTTTGGTTTTGTGCCATACCTAGTCAAGCTTGTGTGATCTTCCTGGCATAGTACTTGGGGGTCAATCCTGGAAGTGATTAGGGGATCAAGCAGTGCTGGCGGCTCTTGCTTGCAAAGCCTGCAAGATTTTCCTGGTAATATGGGACCACACCTGTTAGTGCTTGGGGCTAATTCCTGGCTCTGCATGCAGGGATCACTTCAGTTGGTCTCTGGGGATCAAATTTGTGCCAGGGACACATTCCTTTCCTGGATCCCTGATTCTGTTCTCAATTTTGTTTTGCTTTTATTTTTTTAAATTTTTATTAGTGAAACACCATGAGGTACAGTTGTAGACTTACAAATTTTTGTGCTTGGGTTTCAATTATACAATGATCAAATACCCATCCCTCCACCAGTGCCCATTTCCCACCACCACGGATCCCAGTATCCCTCCCCCCAACCCCCCCATCCCACCCTGCCTCTGTGGCAGGGCATTCCCTTTTGTTCTCTCTCTCCTTTTGGGTGTGTGGTTTGCAAAAGAAGCATTGAGTGGCAATCATGTTTTGCTTTTCTTTTGGGATGTCATGGGCTCGCGGGACCACATGGGATCAAACCCAGCTTAGCTGCATGCAAGGCAAACACCCTATCCGCTGTACTCTTTCCCGCCCTGGTTCTGTGCACTCTTTCCCGCCCTGGTTCTGTGCTCACTTTACTCCCTCACCTAATCCATTTTTCCCACGGGAGCCAAAATGGTCTTCATAGATTGAAAAAAAAAAACAGAAAAATCTCACCTAAGGAACTGGAGTGATAGTACAGCTGGGAGGGCATTTTCCCACATGTGGCTGACCCAGATTCCATCCCTGGCATCCCATATGATATCCCAAGCTCTGCTATGGGCACTGCTGGGTGTGGCCCCAAGACAAAACGAAACAGAAAAGTGGCTAGAAGACATACTTGATCCTATTGCCCACCTTCCTCTAGTAGGACATAGGATGAACGCCGTTTTTCCTCAGGGAATAGCTTGCCCCCTAGTGGCAGCAGCGGGCACTGCTTCTTTTAGTAGCCGAGGTAGTAGCACTGTAGCATTGTCCTCCCGTTGTTCATCGATTTGTTCGAGCGGGCCCAGAAACGTCTCCATTGTGAGACATGGTTGTTACTGTGTTTGGCATATCGAATACGTCACGGGGAGGTTACCAGGCTTTGCCTGATACTCTCGGTAGCTTGCCAGGTTCTGCGAGAGGGGTGGAGGAATCGAACCCACGTTGGCCGGGTTGGCCGTGTGCAAGGCAAAACGCCCTACCAGCTGTGCTATCACTCCAGCCCTAGTAGAGGAGGTAGGGTGTGCAAATAAGATGCAGAGGAGCATATCTACAGTGCTCTTGCAAAAATTGAACTCGATGGGGCTGGAGAGACAGTACTTGAGTTCAGGCAGTTGCTTGAACAATGGTTTGAATCCAGGCACTGCATAATGTCTCCTGAGCACTGTCTGGTGAGACCAAAAAAAGAAGGAAAAAATTGAGGTCAGGTAGTTACACGGCGGGTAGGGTATACAGCAGGTTGCACATGAACCACCTGGGTTCAGTCCTCCAGCACCCCATTTGGTCCCCCGAGCCCACTAGGAGTGATCCTTGAACACAGTGCTAGGAGCACTATTGGGTGTGCCTCAAAAATCAAAACCAAAAATATTAAGTTTGAGAATACACTTTCCTTAACGCTTTCCCAGGGAAGGGTTAGACTGATCCCCCCCCCCTTATTTTTAATTAATTAATTTTATTGAACCACAGTGAGATACACAGTTACAAAATTGTTTATGATTGGGTTTCAATCATATAATACTCATCCTTCCACCAATACACATTTCCTACCACCAATGTCCCCAGTTTCCCCTGCTATTACTTTTTTTCCTTTTACTTTTTTATTGAATCACTGTGAGATACATAGTTACAAAGCTTTCATTATCGGGTTTCAGTCACATAATGTTCCAACACCCATCCCTCCACCAGTATGTGATTTCCACCACTATTATCCCCCATATCTCTCCCAGGTTGGACTGATTTTGTTTGTTTTAGGCTTTTTGGGTCATACCGGTGATGCACAGGGGTTACTCCTGGCTCATGCACTCAGGAATTACTCCTGGTGGTGCTCAGGGGACCATATGGGATGCTGGGAATTGAACCCGGGTCGGCCGCATGCAAGGCAAACACCCTACCCACTGTGCTATTGCTCCAGCCCCTGGACTGATTTTGGAAATAATTGTAGAGATTTTTTTTCCTGTTTTTTTTTGGGAGGGGCATACCTGGCAGTGCTCATAGACTACTCTTGGCTCAGTGCTCAGGGTCATTCCTGGCAGTGTCCAGGGTGCTGTGTGGCCCTGGAGGATCAGATTCAGGTTCCCATATACAAATCATGCATCCCGCCTGCTAAGTTGTCTCAACTCTGGGATTTGGGGAGGTTTGTAACCATACCCTGTGGTGCTCAGGGGACCATATGCGGTGCCTTGGGTTGTCCTGGGGTTGGCTGCGTGCCAGGAAAGCAGGTGCCTTCTTGTACTGTACTTCCTGCCCTGGTTTAGATGGAAGTTTTTAAAAAATTAATTTATTTGCTCGAGCGGGCCCAGTAACGTCTCCATTGGAGACTTTGTTGTTACTGTGTTTGGCATATCGAATACTCTCGGTAGCTTGCCGGGCTCTCCGAGAGGGGCGAAGGAATCGAACTCGGGTCGGCAATGTTGGCCGCTTGTAAGGTGAACGCCCTACCGCTGTGCTATCGCTCCGGCAATTTATTTAGGTTGTTGGGCTGCACCCAGATGTGATCTGGGCTCTGGAGACCCATCTGTGGTGCCGTGTGCAAGTTAAGCACCTTACCTGTTGTACTGTCTTTCTCTCTGGCCCTGAATTTTTTTTTTTAAGTAGTCTGAGACTTTTTTTGATTTCCCCCCCCCCCACCCCTTTCATTTTGGTCTTTTGGGTCACACTTGGCAATGCTCAGGATATTACTCCTGGCTCTGCACTCAGGAATTACTCCTGACAGTGCTCAGGGAACCATATGGGATGCCCGGGATAGAACCTGGGTCGGCTGTGTGCAAGGCAAACACTCTAGCCACTGTACTATTGCTCTGGCCCATTCTTTTGTGATCTTAAGTGAAAGAAGCTCGATCTGATGGGAATATTATGTCTATATAAACAAAGATTTTTTTTAAGTAACTAGTTTTTTTGTTTGTTTTTGCATTTTTGGGTCACACTCAGGGATGCTCAGGGATTAGTCCTGACTCTGCACTCAGGAATTACTCCTGGTGGTGCTCAGGGGACCCTGTGGGATGCTGGGACTCGAACCCGGGTCGGCCACGTGCAAGGCAAGCACCCTACCCGCTGTACTATCGCTCCAGCACCTTAAGTAACAGTTTTATATATAGTGAAATGTGAGGGGGAGAAGGGGAGGAAGAGAAAGGAGGAAGAAGAAAGAGACTGGGAAAGAAGAGGGGAAGGGGGGAGGGACAGAGACAGAGGGTAAGGAGGAGAGTCAGGGTTCAATAAAGAACTTTGGCTTCTCCTATGGGGAAAAAGCCCTGATGGGAATATTAGTTGCGGTGTTTTTTGTTTGTTTGGCTTTTAACCCAAGATGGAGAACAGCGTCTGTTCTGAGTATATCGCATCTTCATTTATTTATTTTGGGGTTTGTTTTCTTGGGGGCCACACCCAGCTGTGCTCAGGGCTTCCTCCGGGCTCTGCACTCACGGATCACTCCTGGCGGGGACTGTGGGGATGGAACCCAAGTGGGCCACATGCAAGGCCTATCACTCCTGCCCCCCAGTATATTACCATCTTGTAAAATCTCTCCCTTGGGGTACTCTGTCAAGTGAATGGAAAAGGAAGATTAATTCCAGACTTGCTTCCTCCAGTCCACAAACCTTTCATTTGGGCCAGGGGTCTGAC
The DNA here is from genome assembly GCF_029834395.1 of Sorex fumeus. Lineage (NCBI taxonomy): Eukaryota > Metazoa > Chordata > Mammalia > Eulipotyphla > Soricidae > Sorex > Sorex fumeus. Next base: position 2,423,635 of record NW_026606150.1, read on the forward strand.
CCGGACAGGAAAACAATCCAGCCAGATGAATAGTGTTCATATTTGTTTGGTTTTTCAGCCACGCCTAGTGCTGGTGCTTTGAACCCAGGCTCTTGGCCTTGGAGCTATATTGCCGGCTCCTGATCTGGTGCTCTTGATAGTGCTGTCAGTGATCAGATGATTATTAAAATGAAGGCTTGGTATTCTCTGTCTTTTCTTTGGGGGCCACACCCAGTGGTGCTCAGGGCTTCCTCCTGGCTCTGCGCTCTGGGGACCGTATGGGAGGCCGGGGATCGAACCCGGGTCAGCCTATTCCGTTGGACTGTCTCTCCAGCCCTTGTCTTTTGGTAAGTGATCCAGATATTTCCCCTCTCCCTCCTGTCCCTCTTCCCTTTGTCTGGCACACATTTGGCACACCGCAGCTGTGCCGAGGGCTGGGTTTAGTGCACCCAGGGTGTCCAGTATGTGAGGCCTGTGCTCAGTGGGCTTGGCAGTGCTTGGGGACCAGAGGTTGAGGGGGCACATTCTTGGGGGCTGAATCCCGGGCCTCATGCTTTCACCACCTGAGCCGCAGCCCTAGCCTGTAACAGTTTTCCTTTTAAGCTTCGAAATCAGGGGCTAGATTCATTTAGGAGGGGGCAGGATTTGAGACATCCCCAGCTGTACAGACTTGGGGTCCCAGGCAAATAAATGCCGTACCTACTATGTACTCCGACCCCGTGTTTGTGATGAGGATTATTTATTTATTTATTTATTTATTTTAGCCCTTTGGGTCACACTGGCGATGCTCAGGGGCTATTCTTGGCTCTGCACTCAGGAATTTCTCCTGGCGGTGCTCGGGGGACCATATGGGATGCTGGGAATTGAACTTGGGTCTGCCGCGTGCAAGGCAAACACCCTACCCGCTGTGCTATCGCTCCAGCCCTGAGTATTATTCTTTTTTTTAATGGCATTCCCTTTCTTCTCCCCCTCCCTGTGTGGCTCTAGAGACTGTGGTGGTGGGGGATGGGCACACACGCGCCTGACTTGTGATGTTCATACGTTTCAGTTGTGCTCGCCAAGGATCACTGTTGTGGGATTTAAACTTACCCAGCTATCCAGAAACAAAAGCACTTATTTATTTTGGCCTCAGATCTCTTGGAGCCCTCTAGATCTCCCTCCAGATCTCTTGGAGCCCAGATGGCCTAAGCCTAAGACTTTCAGGGCTCCAGCAAGCAAAGCCTGTCCCGTTCTTGGAGGTCGCGTCCCTGGAGGTCGTGTCCCGTGTCCCGTGTCCCGTGTCCCATCCCCCCCCGCCCCCCCCCCCCCCCCCCCCCGCCGGGTTTGCTCTTTAGAGCAGAGCTCTGTTCCTCCTGCAGCATTTAGAGTAACAAGTGCTTGGGCCAGCAAGATAGAGCAGCAGGTGATGCACTGGCCTTGAGTTCATCCCCTGCACCCCAGGTGGTCTCCCCAGCCTCTCCTGGAGTGATCCCTGAGCACAGGCCAGTGGTGGCCCAAACTCCCACTCCCCACCTCCACCCCCCCCCCCGCAAAAAAAAAAAAAACCCAACAGGATAACATACTATTGTCCCCGTATCAGTTTGTCAATTATTAACTGCCAAGTGAGCCCCTTTGTTTGGGCTTCGGCCCCCTTCTCTGCCTCAGACTCTGCTCAGGTCCTTCGGTCTGAAATCCTCAGGTTGGAGTTTTTCAGGTAGAGCCCGAATGTTTTGTCTCTGTGTCTCTGGAATAATACCTTGAGCTTTGGCAGGGCTAAGAGTCCTGCTAGGCTGAGACTTTGGAATTTTCTACCGGGTTGGAGCGATAGTACAGTGGGGAGGGAATTTGCCTTGCACGCAACCCAGCCGGGTTTGATTCCCAGCATCCCATATGGTCTCCCAAGCACCCTGCCAGGAGTAATTCCTGAGTGCAAAGCCAGGAGTCAGGAGTAACTCCTGAGCATCGCTGGGTGTGACCCAAAAGCCAATTTTTTTTTTAACCTATCCTACATTTGCTCAGGGTCTGCAAAGTCTCATCCTGCCCCCTCCCCCGCCCCCACTTGCTGCATTAAGGGAAAATAACTTGCTTATCTTTTGGCTAAGATCAGGCTCTTGGAAACACGTGACATGCCTTTTGCTCCACAGCTTTAGAAAGGAGTTTTTCTAAGGACACTTGGCCTCCTGCCTTACCCCATCCTCAGGACTGGCCTGGGGCAGGAGCGATAGCACAGTGGGTAGGGCATTTGCCTTGCACTCGGCAACCTGGGTTCGGTTCCCAGCATCCTCTATGGTCCCCTGAGCACCGCCAGGTGTGACCCAAAAGACCCAAAAAGCCAAAAAAAAAAGAAAAAAAGAGAGGAAAAAGAGGAAGACTGGGGCCTTCTTTAGTTCTTATTGGCCTCTGGCCTATCTTTGCTTTGTCTCAGCCTCCTCTTGAAGGCTAATTTTTTTTTTTTTTTAAGCACAGGGCAAATGCCCCATCCACTGTACTGTCTGTCGTTTCGGCCCCCCTCTGGCCATTTCCTGCCTTCACTGTCATCTTTCATGGGGCTGGAGCGATAGTACAGTGGGTAGGGCATTTGCTTGCATGTGGCTGACCTGGGTTGGATCCCCGACAGAGCCAGGAGTAATCCTCTACCCCCAGAATTGCCAGGTGAGGCCCCCATACTGGAAAAAAGAACAAAAACCAACATTATCTTCTTTTACCTTAGCTGCTCTGCCCTCTCTCCCCAAATTTATCGCTTTTTCTTTTGCTTGAGCCCTAACCGGGCATTGTTTGCTTTGATAAACAGCTTCATCTCCATATGGTGCAGCTTTGGTTAAATTTCATTTGTATTCCTTTTTCTTTGTATTCCTGTATCTCATGCTACTTTGCCTGAGTTGTGGGCCTTGCACAAGGCAGGCCTGGATGCAAGGCAGGGGTTCGATCCCTGGCATCCCATATGGTCCCCCAAGTACAAGGAGTAATTCCTGTGCAGAGTGCAGAGCCAAGAGTATCCACCCCGCCCCCAACATTGCCAGCTTGCCTTCCCCCCAACAAAATGCTGGCAGCAGAGGTGGGTGCCCAGTGGCTGGGTTGGGAGGTTCGGACCTCATCCTGCGGTGGTCAGGGCTTAACTCTGGCCTTTGCCCTGTTCTCTCTCTGGGGGAAGTAGGAATCAGCTTCTGAGGTGAGACAGGTGGCCGAAAGGGTGGCAGGAGTGGCCGAGACAGCCGCAGAGGTAGGCTAAGCCAGGAGTGCCCGGAGCTGGCAGCAGAAGGGAATGGGCTTCCCCCGGCCCGCATGCTGGGGGCAGGGAGTTAGTGCCACCTTGGAACATGCACAGTGGCCGAGCCCACGGGCCCCACCCTGTGCTTTCTGGTCCCGGCTGTCCAGAGCTCCGTTTCAGTGCTTGCTTATCTGGCAGGCCCAGGGCACCTTGGACTCCTATCGCCTTGGCCGCCCTCTCCCTCCTTGCCTCCAGGAGTGGGGGCAGGGCTGGGCGTTGGGGTGCAGAAAGGGGAATGGGCGGAGGACGTTTCTTCGCCCACCCTGGGCGCCTCACGAGCTGCCCGCTCTTTCATCAGCTCTTGGCTTCTTCCTTTGAAGTTCATGGCCATCTGGCCGCTGGCCCAGGTGGGAGAGGTAGAAAGAACTTCCTTCGCTGCTCCTCTCTGAAAATAACCCCGCTTGGCCCCAGGCGGGAACGACGAGTTCCTGCGGGAGGAGCTGGCCTTGAACTTGGCCCTGACCCCGCACCCTGCCTTCCCCTGAGTGTGGGGGGGCGCTCTGTGAAGGGAAGTGGGGGGGGTGTCAGGGAACCCCGGCTTCCTGGAGAGTTGGGGGTGAGCTGGGAGGCCTTGTGATCAGGGAGACCGTGGTGAGGGTTTTTGTTTGTTTGGGGGCCACACATGATGATGCTCCGGGCTTATGCTCTGCGCTCAGGAATCACTCCTGGCGGTTCTGGGGGTGGGACCACACGGGATGCGGGGTGGGTGGGGGGGGTGGGGGCTGGAGCCCGGGTCGACCACCTGCGAGGCCAATGCTCGGCTCAGGCCCCACTGACCCGCTCACCGGGCATATAATGGGCTGGGGGAGGGAATAGGAGGCCCCGCGGTGGAATGTTGCGCACCCACTTTTTCTGGCTGCTTCGGAGACCCGGCATCCCGGCGCCGGATACTGGGGTGGAGTGTGTGGGAGGGTCGGGTGTCAGTCAGCTCTCCTGTCCGGACGCATCCTGCCTCGTCAGACCCCTCAGGGGGCTCAGTCAGTGGAACCAGGCATCGCGGGTGGGCGGGTAAACAGTGGCCGCGTGATGAGTCCAGGGAACGGGCAGCGGGGAGGGGGAGGGGCTTTGCGGGGAGACTGCGGCCGGGGGTGCTCTTGCCTTCGAACTGGGGGCGTCAGATCCCCCCGCTCCCCCACCTACCTCCCTTCCCCACGGGAGGCGGGGCCAGTCGCGCGCGTCGGAGACGGTTGCACGGATCCCCGTCGTGACCCTCCCGGCGAGCCCCTCCCTTTGCTTTGCTCACGCGGGAGGTCTGGGAGAGACGAGCCCCGTGGTCCACTTTAAGGGGCGGAACCAGTTTGGCGGCGTGGGCGGGGTGGGGCGGGGCTTCCGCGCCTAAAGTCCTGGGGCCGCGGCAGGTCGGTCTGGGGGGCGTGGCCGGGGGCGGAGCCTCCCCTCTAACGTCCCGGGGCCGCGGCCGGCCGGCCGGGGTGGGGCGTGGTCTGGGCGTGGCCTCCCGCCTAAAGTCCCGGGGCTGGGGGCGTGTTCTGGGCGTCTCGGGGGCGGGGCTTCCCTTAACGTCCCGGGGCCGCGGTAGGTCGGGCTGGGGCGTGGTCTGGGCGTGTCGGGGGCGGGGCCTCCCCGCCTAAAGTCCCCGGGCCGCGCCCCGGCCGCGGCAGTAGCGGGAGCGGAGCGTGCGTGGGGGACGCGAGGCCGCCGCCGGTGTCCACTCCCCAGCCCAGCTGACCGCAGGTCGCGCCGCTGTCGCCGCAGCCGCAGGTTCCATGAGCCGGGACGCCGACGTCGACATGAAGGAAGTGGAGCTGAACGAGCTGGAGCCCGAGAAGCAGCCGATGAACGCGGCGGCCGGGGCGGCCGGGGTGGCCGCGGCGGGCGGCGCCGAGAAGAACGGCCTGGTGAAGATCAAGGTGGCCGACGACGAGGCGGAGGCGGCGGCCGCCAAGTTCACGGGCCTGACCAAGGAGGAGCTGCTGAAGGTGGCCAGCAGCCCCGGCTGGGTGCGCACGCGCTGGGCGCTGCTGGTGCTCTTCTGGCTCGGCTGGTTCGGCATGCTGGCGGGCGCCGTGGTCATCATCGTGCAGGCGCCGCGCTGCCGCGAGCTGCCCGTGCAGCGGTGGTGGCACAAGGGCGCCCTCTACCGCATCGGCGACGTCAAGGCCTTCCTGGGCGGCGACGCGGGCAACCTGGAGGGTGAGCGAGGGCACCCCGACCGCCCGCCGGGCTTCGCGCCCTCCCCGACCCACCCATGGGCGCCCCTCTAGCGGCGTCCGCTCCCCGAGCCCTGGGCCTTGCCTGCCTTTTCTTGGGGAACCCCTCCCCTCCCCCGCTCTCAGGCTAAGCTGACTCAGCATCTGCCCCAGGATCCGGTCGCAGCCGGTTCCTTACATCAGCCAGCCGCCCTGAGCCGCGTGATCCACCCCCCCCCCCCCCATCCCCAGCCCATACACACAAACCCGCCGCGGGAAAGACGAGATTTCATTTTGTTCCTGCACTCCCACCCCACCCCCACCCCCACCCACGGGTGGCGTCAGCTCACTCCCGCACCCCCCACCCACCCCCTTGTTTCAGGCCTCAAGGGGCAGCTGGATTACCTGAACAGCCTGAAGGTGAAAGGCATAGTACTGGGCCCGCTTCACAAGAACCCAGAAGATGACTTCCATCAAACCAACCTGAACGAGGTCGACCCAGCTTTGGGCTCCAAGGAAGACTTTGAGGCTTTCCTGCAGTCGGCCAAGAAAAAGAGTGGGTGTGCTGGGCGAGGTTGGGCAGCCCCCAGGATGGGGGCCAGAGGAAAGGCAGAGGGGAGTGAGTGGACCGTGGTGTCCTTGCCCCCAGCAGGTTAAGCGGCAGCCTGAGGTGGGTTTGCCAAGTAGTTCAAGAGTCTTTCGACTTGCCTGGCCCGTCTGGAGGTCATGACGTCCGAGTTGCTCTTCCTTGTCAGATGTGGCAGTACTTGCTACCTGGTTGATTCTCATACTTCTGAAAAGTTGGGTGTTTGTGGGGGTTGGAGGGGCATCCTAGTCTTGCCTTTCAGTTTAATAAGGGTGCAAAAGGGCTCACTCGAGCTGGGGGGCCCGAGGGTCCCAGAACTGAGCCTTCTTCTCCAGGGCTTGTTTTTGCTCAGATCGGTTTCAGCGGAGTGAGTTTTGCAGCATTCGACCTGGGAGTGCTTGTTGGTTTCCTCTGCCCTCACCAAGGCCGCTTCCTCCATTGTTCCAGGCATCCGGGTCGTCCTGGACCTCACTCCCAACTACAGGGGCCAGAACTCCTGGTTCCAGCCCATGGACTCGGACGTTGTGGCCATCAAGGTGAAGGTGAGTTCTGGGTTGTGTCTGTGCTTGTATCGGTCCCGTGGCAGCCAGCCCTGCCTGTCACCTCGTCCCCCGATCCTCCCGGGGAGCTGCTGGGAGCCCGGCAGTTCCGTTTCTCCCACGCGCAGAAGAATAGGCTCCGAGCGTGCCCCCGTTTCCTTTGCTCTGAAGATGGAGACAGGAAGGGGCTTTCTCCCCGGTTGGTCTGCTTGGGCTTTTTTCTCCTCTGAAGCGGAGGAAGCTCTTCCCTCTGTGCGCATCCTATCCAGTCTGCCTTCTTGCTTGATGTTGTGGAACCCCTGGCTGAAATAATTGACCTTGGGTCTTCCCACGTTTCTGGGGCTGCAGCTGTGGAATTTCTCTCATCCCATTACAACTGCACACACTCCCCTCGTCATTCCTGAAGTGTGAGCAGGCGAAAAGTTCTGAGGTGCTAACTGAACCATTGGGGAGGTGGAGGGGGTTCTTGATTGGCTTAGACCCCTAGTTTGCCATCCCTGGAGAAATACGGCTCAAATTCTACAGATAGGGAACAGGGGGAGGGACTTTGAAAGGCACCCCAGCTCCTGACCCTACTGATTGACGGGGAGTGCTGCAGAACTGGGGGGCCAGAGAATTAGCACAGGGGTAAGTCACGTGCTTCGTTTGCAACTTCCAGTGTGGTCCCCCCCTAAGCACCACCTGCGAGTGATCACTGAGCACAGGGCGTGGAGCATCACCAGGTGTCACCTCTGATCTCCCCATCCCACCCAGCATTGCCAGGACCCTTGGGACTGTCTGGCTCGGTCCCTGCTCGGTTCTGCAAGACCCAAAAGTCCCCCTGAAGCGATTATTTCCAGCTGGTATGGGGAGGAAAACATGGCCAGAGCTCCAGGGGCTGAGAATCTACTTTGCTTTCAGAAGACCTCAAGGGTGAGATAGACAGTCCAGAGGATAGGGCCTTGCACACGGCTGACCCGGGTTCGATCCCTGGCATCCCATGTGGTTCCCCGAACACTGCCAGACGTGATTCCTGAGTGCAGAACCAGGCGTAACCCCTGAGCATCGCTGGGTGTGGCCCAAAAAGGAAAAAGGAAAAAAATAATCAGAAGGCCCCAGATTCGGTCTCAGCTGTGTATAGTTCCCACCCCAGCACCGCCAGGGGTGACCCCCAAGGACCGAACCAGTAGGTCCTGTGCACTGTTGCATGGAACCCTAAAATCAAGGGGGCAGGAAGAAAGTGGGGCTGAGGGGTTAGAGAGAGTATCATGGGTCAGGTGCTTACCTTGTATGCACACATTCAAGTCAGATTTGATCCCAACACTCCACAGAGTTTCCCCCCAGTCCCTCCGGGAGTGATCCCTGAGTACAGCGGGAGAAAGCCCCAGCACCGCTGGTATGGCCCAAAAACCAAAGGTAGGGGGGGAGAAATGGGGCTGAAAGGAGAAATATCCCTGCAGTGAGTGGGCAAGGGAGCAGGCGGCAGCAGGAGTGGGGATGGGCACGCGGTGCCAGAATGCCAGGGCTCAGGCCTGGGCCTGCTCGACAGGACGGTGCCTGGCTCTGCGCCCCCGCCCGGCCCAGACACTTCCCCCAGGCCTCAGGGAGCTGGCAGCCGGCGGGACAGTTGCCGTGCTGATCAGCATGCCAGCTCCTGTCCCCGCTGCTCTCTTAACTGGCTCCCCTCTGCCTCTGGGCTCCCTCGAGACGGTTCCCTCCCCGCTGTAAACCAAATTGCCGCGCCAGCAAAGTGCCCAAGATGTCCAAAGTGCCAAGATGTCTCTGGACACGCACATTATCTCTTGTGCCAGTTCTATGGGTGTCAAAGGTAGAGCTAGGAAGGAAGGAAAATGCTGTGGCCCCACAGCACCATAGTTAGAGCAGGAGGGGCCTAGGGCATCACCCTTACAACAGGTGGGCGCCATCAGCCTGGGCTAATGTGTACTGCACTGTCCTCCCGTTGTTTATCGATTTGCTCGAGCGGGCCCAGTAACGTCTCCATCGTGAGACTTGTTACTGTGTTTGGCATATTGAATACATCACGGGGAGCTTGCCAGGCTTTGCCATGCGGGCGAGATACTCGGTAGCTTGCCAAGCTCTCTGAGAGGGGCGGAGGAATCGAACCAGGCTCGGCCGGGCCGGCTGCGTGCAAGGCACACGCCAAGGGCTAATGAGAGCTGGGATAATTTTTTGTTGTTTTGGGGCCGCATTTTGGGCCGTGCTCAGGACTTAACCCCTGGCTCTGAGCTCAGGGAATACTCCTGGTGGGGCTCACGGGACCATATTGGTTGTCAAGGATGCGAGCACCCTCCCCGCTGTACTGTTGCCCCGATCCTGGGCTGGAATTTTATTTCTGTTGGGAGGGAAGGGGGCTTTGGGGGACACACCTGGCCATGCTCAGGAGTTAATTCTGGCAGTGCTTGGGGGGACCATATGGGATGCCAGGGATCAAATCTGACTTGAACCATGTACAAGCCAAGCACCCCACCCGGGTCAGCCTTGTGCAAGGCAGAATACCCTTACAGTGTACTATCACTCTGGCCCTGGGCTGGAATTTTCTTTCTTTTTGGGGGGGCGGGGGGGTCACACCCAGCGATGCTCAGGGGTTACTCCTGGCTCTGCACTCAGGAGGAATTACTCCTGGCGGTGCTGGGGGGACCATATGGGACGCCGGGGATCGAACTCTGGTTGGCTGCATGCAGGGCAAAAGCCCTGTCCGCTCCGGCCCCAAGGGCTGGAATTTTCTGAGCCTTTGTGTCAGTGTTGATTCTGTCTTTCGTTCTCTTGCGCCGTAGGATGCTCTGAATTTCTGGCTGAATATTGGCGTAGATGGGTTCCAGGTGCGGGATGTGGAGGCGCTCAAAGTAAGTTCCTGTGCCCCCGTGGGAGGCAGCGCCGGAGTGGAAAGGGGCTCGCAGGGCCTGGGGAAGATCCCAGCTCCATGACTTCCCTTTTCCTTCTAGAACGCACCTTCAGTCTTGGCTGAGTGGCAGAACATCACCAAGAGCTTCAGTGAGGATAGGTGGGTGCCGGGCACACGCCTGTCCCTGGGGGCTTGGCTCAAGCCAGAGAGTCCAGAGAACTTCCTTTCTCGCCCTGGTCCAACCCGGCCCCTTGCTCTGCTCTCTGCAGCCTCCTGATTGCCGGGACCAACTCCTCGGACCTGGCGCAGATCCTGCACCTTCTCAGCGTCAGTAACGACGTCTTGTTGACCAGCTCCTACCTGGCCCACCCCAGCCACAGCGGGGAACAGGTGCAGTTGCTCATCACCCAGTACCTGAACGCCACGGACAATCGCTGGTGCAGCTGGAGTGTGAGTTGTGCGGCAGGGGGGTGAGGGGCAGCGGGGGAGAGGGTGTCTGCCGTGGGGCTCGGGGTCAGCCCGTCCCTCTGTCCTTTGCAGTTGTCGCAGGCTGGGCTCATGACGTCCATCTTGCCAGCTTCGCTCCTCCGACTCTACCACATGTTGCTCTTCACCATACCGGGGACCCCAGTTTTCAGCTATGGGGATGAGATTGGTTTGGAGGCGGCTGTCCTTCCCGGTCAGGTATGGGGCTGCATTTGTTTCCGGGCAGCAGCTCTGTGTGTGTGTGTGTGTGTGTCTGTCTGTCCTTCCCGGTCACATAACCTGTTGTGTGTGTGTGTGTGTGTGTCTGTCCTTCCCGGTCACATAACCTGTTTCCGGGTCAGCAGCTCTGTGTGTGTGTGTGTGTGTGTCTGTCTGTCCTTCCCAGTCACAGAACCGGGCTGCATTTGTTTCCGGGTCAGCAGCTCTGTGTGTGTGTGTGGGGCGGGGGGGGGGGGGTCTGTATCTGTATCTGTGTCCTTCCCGGTCACGTAAGGGGGTTGCGTTTGTTTCCGGGTCACCAGCTCTGTGGGGTGTGTGTGTGTGTGTGTGTGTGTGTGTGTGTGTGTCCTTCCCAGTCATGTAAGGCGGCTGCATTTGTTTCTAGGTCAGCAGCTGTGTGTGTGTGTGTGTGTGTGTGTGTGTGTGTGTGTGTGTGTGTGTAAAAGAGAGACCTTGACAGATCTGTTTCCCTCTCTCTCCATCCCAGTCACCTCCTGTGTGGTTGCATTTCCCATGGGGTAGTTGGGATTCAAGAAAGGCTTTCACTGGCTTTGGGTGGCGTGTCAGGGATGGCCCGGGGCGGGCACTTTCCAGGCTTCCGGCGGCCTGGCTTGTTGGCAGTGAGCGCGTCATGGAAGCAGGGTGCGGGTGTGGTACCTGCCCCGTATCTAGTCGAATAGGCTCTTCCCCTCTGGGAATTGGGGGGCGGGCAGCTCAGAATTTTGCAGGGCGGGGGTGTTGCTGCATATTAGCTCCAGTTAGTGGGCTGACGATTAACACTGGAGGTGGTATGTCTGGAACCAGGTTCTCACTTACCCCAACCCCAGAATACTGAGAATTCCTCTGTACCTTGTACAGGAGATCCCCGAATGTCCCCCACGAGCTGTAGGTAGGGAAAGTAGAAAGAAGCTGGTAGTTATTGTTGAAAGAAGAAGGGGGGTGGTGTAAGGACGGGGATGAGACTATTGGACAAGGAATCGTAGTCATCTGCTGAGGGACAGGAAGGGTCCCCCAGGCCAAGGATGGGGGAGTGGGGCGCTAGTGTAGGGGAAGCGAGGAACGGCAGGGTGGGAGCTGGCCCCGGCCTCGCTGAGTCCCATTTCCTCTCCCTCGCAGCCTATGAAGGCCCCGGTCATGCTGTGGAACGAATCCAGCATCCCCAGCGCCATGGGGCCTGTAGACCCCAACAAGACGGTGAAGGTGAGCAGTGTGAGAGAAGGCCCCAGGGGGTGGGGGGTTGACCCCCACGGCCTTCCCTTAAACTTGCCGGCCTCGCCGTCTGTCCATCCGTTCCAGGGCCAGAGCGAAGCGGCGGGCTCCCTGCTGTCGCTGTTCCGGAGGCTGAGCGAGCAGCGGACCAAGGAGCGCTCCCTGCTTCACGGGGACCTGCACCTGCTCCCCGCGGGGCCCGGCCTCTTCGCCTACGTGCGTCAGTGGGACCAGAACAAGCGGTTCCTGGTCCTGCTCAACTTCAGGGACACAAACCAGGCGGTGCGGCTGGGGGGCACCCGGCTGCCCATGGGCGCCAGCCTGCCCACCAGCGTCGACCTGTCGTTCGGCACCCACGAGGGCCGCAGCGAGGGCTCCCCCTTGGAGCTGAACAAGCTGGACATGAAGCCCCACGAGGGGCTGCTGTTCCACTTCCCTTACGTGGCCTGACCCCAGCCCACGATCCCCCCTACACCCCCACCCCTGTTTCTCCCCTTTTTTTAAGACTTTTTTTTTTATTGTCACACAGGACAGATGAACTTCCCCAAATAAACTGTTTCCTGGCTTCAAGTAAAAGTCTCCTCTCTTGGGGCTGGAGCGATAGCACAGCGGGGAGGGCATCTGCCTTGCACGCAGCCGGCCAACCCGGGTTCGATTCCCAGCATCCCAACTGGTCCCCCGAGCACCGCCAGGAGTAATTCCTGAGTGCAGAGCCAGGAGTAACCTCTGTGAACTGCTGGGCGTGACCCAAAAAGAAAAAGTTTACTCTTTCTGGGGAGGTCTTGTGGCTCCTCCTTCTGTCACAGCAGCAAGGGACACGAGGCCAGGTGCCCATCCACCCTCTCTCACCCACCGTCCTGTGTTTGCAGACTTGGCCTTTCTGGGGGAAAGAGCCAGCGGAGGGGCTGGAACTATAGCACAGAGGGTAAGGTGTTTGCCTTGCACGTGGCGAACCCGGGTTCGATTTCCAGCATCCCATATGGTCCCCCGAGCACCGCCAGGAGTCATTCCTGAGTGAATAGCCAGGAGTAACCCCTGTGCATTGCCGGGTGTGACCCAAAAAGAAAAAAAAAAGCCGGCGGAGTGGCCTGTTTTCTACTTGTAAAGGATGCTTGCGGCTGGTCACTCAGCGGGCACAGGGCCTGATGTGTCCAGGTTTACAGCAGGACAGCTCTAAGCTGTCTCCCTGGGATGTCCACTCTGACATGAGGTGACCTCCTCACCGAGATGGCATTTGGACGAGAGTAGGGAAGTGAGGGGAATTCTGGGGAAGGAACTTGCTAGTGGCCATTGGGGGTGGTCAGCTTTCCTGGCTCTGGAGTCAGGGAGACCAGAGAGGGGGTGGGCACATACTGAAGAGGGGGTCCCTGAGCAGAGTGCAAGGAGCTTGGTATATGGCCAGGGGACATTTCTCAGTGGTGGGGCACTTGTCTTACACGTGTGTATAATTCTGGGTTTGAGTCCCGACACCACAAAAATCTATGCCCAAGTGTAGAGTTAGCGGTTAGATACTGGAGGTCACCTTGGGTCAGTGGGCAAAAACTGCAGAAACAGGAAGGTGGACCAGAGCCATTGGACAGCGGGGAGGGCATTTAACTTGACGCGAGGTCGACCCAGGTTCAACCCTCAACATCCCCATGTAGCTCTCATCCTGCCAGGAGTAAGCCCTGAATAGGGATGGGTGTGATTCCTCCTTCCAGAAAAAAAAAATTTTTAAAAAAGGCATTCCTGCTCCAGCTCTAGTGCTCACCTACTGGAAACATGCTGAGTTAGGACCTGGGGGGAGTTTGACCAGGAGTCCACTCCCAGTAGGTCCAAAGATGGTCAGCACTTCTAGCTGCCTTCTGAACTGACAACTCACCCAACTCACCGGAGCCTTCTGTGTCTAGTTCCTTGGGGCCCAGTCCCAGAGCCTCAGGGCTGACCTTTGTCCCTCTGGCAGCTTCCTGCTAAGACTGGTTCTTTCTTCACACTGGCCCCAAAGCTTCAAGGGCCTGTCGTAAATCTTGTCAGATTGTCCCCCAGATAGATCAAAGTCCCCAGACAGCCGAAGAAACTCCTACCCAGGCATTTTTGGGACCTAGAGGTCACCTTCCTGTGACCAAGGACAACAAGCCTGTACAAGCGCCTGAGGGACTGGGTGGGAGGGCGGGGATTTTGAGTAGACCAGTTGTCCATTGAATTTCGCAGCTTTAAGTCTTCAGCTGTGGTCGTGGAGGTTGAGTGGGAGGAGGTTCGGGTCTTGCGTTATTTTCATGGTCTGTGTTCCGGGTTTGCAGCCATGAATTCTCCTGTGAGCCTCAGGCTGGGGGGTGAAGTTTGGCCTTTCTGGTTTTATGGGCCTACCAGGAGATGCTCAGGGGGTTCAGAAGTCCAGCTTCCAGCTTGTACTTGGGATGCTCTGGGGACCACGTGGTGTAGGGGATCAGACTTGCCTCCTGTGTACCCAGCATGAGTTCAGCCTGGAGCTTTCTCTCTCCAGCCCCCTACTAGCTTTATTTTTTGCGGGGTCCACACCCGGTGCTTGGGACCGTATTCAGTGCCTGAATTTATACCAGATTTTTGTGTTTTTTTTGGACTGCACCATCTGTTCTCTCCCTCATTCTTGTTCCTCATCCCCCACGTCACCTTGCTTACATGTTTCCTTTTTTTTTTTTGGTGGGGGGGCACACCCAGCTGTGCTCAGGGCATTTTCCTTTGAACCATAATAGCTGCTAGCTTGGCCACTGCAAGGCAAGCGCCCTCCCATCTGTACTGGCTCCAGCCCCAGTTCCTTCCTTCCTTCCTTCCTTCCTTCCTTCCTTCCTTCCTTCCTTCCTTCCTTCCTCTTTCTCACTTCTTCCTTCCTTCCTTCCTTCCTTTCTTTCTTTCTTTCTCTCCTTCCTTCCTTCCTCTTTCTCACTCCTTCCTTCCTTCCTTCCTTCCTTCTTTCCTTCCTTCCACTTTCTTTCTTTCTCTCCTTCCTTCCTTCCTTTCCTTCCTTTCTTTCTTTCTCTCCTTCCTTCCTTCCTCTCTCTCTTTCTCTCCTTCCTTCCTTCCTTCCTTCCTTCCTCTTTCTCACTTCTTCCTTCTTTCCTTCCTTTCTCTTTCTTTCTTTCTCTCTCTCTTTTTAGGTCACACCTGGTGATGCACAGGGGTTACTCCTGACTCATGCACTCAGGAATTACTCCTGGCAGTGCTCGGAGGACCATATGGGATGCTGGGAATCGTGCAAGGCCCACCTGCTGTGCTATCCACTCCAGCCCAGCCTTTTGTTTTCTTAACACAAGAGAATCCTGCTTTCTGGGGCGAGGCGGATGAAGAGAAACACACACCCCCCCCCCAAAGGAAAGTCCCTTTCCTGAAAACTGAAAGGAGGAATGTGCAAACATGCAGAGTGAAAGTTCAATATGTTGGGAAGTCACATCCAGGGCCCTTGCTTCCTCTGCAGGCTCCAGTCCAGAATTCTACCCCAGCTCCTTGCCACCTCTCCTCTGGCCCCACAGACCCTCCAGTCTTTTTTTTTTTTCTTTTCCTTTTTGGGTCACACCCAGCGATGCTCAGGGGTTACTCCTGACTCTGCACTCAAGAATTACTCCTGGTGCCCAAGAACAGATGACTGGTTAAAGAAACGTTGGTACATCTACACAATGGAGTACTATATAGCTGTTAGAAAAGATGAAGTAATGAAATTTACGTACAAGTGGTACTACTTGGAAAGTATCATGCTAAGCGAAATGAGTCAGAAACAGGGACAGACTTAGAAAGATTGCATTCATCTGGGGAACATAAAGTAACAAAATAGGAGACTAACACCCAAGAATAGCCGAGATAAGTACCAGGAGGTTCACTCCATGGCTTGGAGGACAGCCGCACATGCTAGGGGTAAAGGCAGCTCAGATAGAGAAGGGAGCACCAAATAAAGGGTGTTGGGAGGATTCTCCCAGGATGGGAGATGCATGCTGAGAGTAGAGTATAGACCGAACATGATTGCCCGAACATGATTGCCACTCAATGCCTCTTTTGCAAACCACAGCACCCAAAAGGAGAGAGAGAACAAAAGGGAATGCCCTGCCACAGGGGTTGGGGGGATGAGGGGTGGGAGGGATACTGGGAGCATTGGAGGTGGAGAATAGGAACTGGTGGAGGGATGGGTACTCAATCACTGTGTAACTGAAACCCAAGCACAAAAATACATAAGTCTACAACTGTACCTCATGGTGTTTCACTAATAAAAATTAAAAAAAAAATTACTCCTGGTGGTGATGGGGGGATCATATGGGTTGCCAAGGAGGCCTCCCTCCCCTCAGCCCCTGACTTTGCAGCGCTTCAGAGACTGCCTCCTCAGGATTATGTGCTTTGCTTTTTCCTGTCATAAACTTTGCCGCGTAGAAGAATTATCAGGGGCTGGATAGCACAGCGGTTAGGGCGTTTGCCTTGCACACGGCTGACCCAGGTTTGGTTCCCAGCATCCCATATGGTTCTCCGGGCACTGCCAGGGGTAATTCCTGAGTGCATGAGCCAGGAGTAACCCCTGTGCATTGCCAGGTGTGACCCCCCCCCAAAAAAAAGAATGATAAAATCAGGGACCAGAGCCATAGGACAGTGGGGAGTGCGTTTGCCTTGCATGCGGCCCATCCAGGTTGGATCCCTGACATCCCATAGTGTCCTCTGAGCTCCTCCAGGAGCGCACCTGAGTGCAGAGCCAGAAGTAACCCCTGAGTGCCGCCTGGTGTGCTGCCCCCTTCACCCCCCAAAAAAAATTCTAAAATCCCCCTTATGTTTTCCCCCTCTTAGCCGTGTGTAAATTGACTCTGAAGACTTTCTCAGGTGCCACCTTCATTGCCAGTCACTTCCTGAGACTGGGCCCTGACACCCTGTCACACCCTTCCCCATTTGGGAGTTTTGTTGGAATCATACCTGGTGGTGCTTGGAGGCCTGTGGGGTGTCAGGGATGAACCCCAGGCCTCCTGCAAGCAAAGCACTAGTCCTTTGAATATCCAGCCGCCCTCCCCAGATTTCTTACTTTTCCCTCTAATTTAAACTATTTTTTTTATCGTAGTTTAGGCAGCATGATTACAAGAGTGTTCACATTTATATATTTTTAGTGGTTGTTGTTTCGGGGGGGTTATACCCACTGATGCTCAGGACTTAACTCCTGGCTCTGCACTCAGGGATTATTCCTGGCAGTGCTCAGGAGACTTTTGTGGTGTCTGGAATTGAACCGGATTGACTGTGTACAAGGCAAGTGCCCTACCCACTGGGCTATCACTCTGGCCCCAACACTTTTTTTTTCTTCTTTTATTATTGTTATTTTTTAGAGTATTACAAAGCCGTACATTATTGGATTTGGATTTTAGTCATACAGCATTCCAACACCCATCCCTCCACCACCAGTGTACATTTCCCAGCACCCTCACAACACACCCCTTCCCCCACCCCCCACCCCTTGCCTGCCTCTGACAAACACTGTTCTCTCTCTCTCCCTCTCTCTCTCTCTCTCTCTCTCTCCCTCTCTCTCTCTCTCCTCTCTTCTCTTTCTGTCTTCCTTTCTCTCTCCCCTTTTGGGCATTGTGGTTTGCAATATTGATACTGTGAAACGTTATCAAGAATATCCCTTACCTACGTTTACCGCTCAGATCTAGTCTGGCTATTATTATCATAGCGGTCCCTTCTCTTTCTTACCTACCCTCAGCCCCACACACACTTGTGGTTGGTTCTGACCATTGATGAGTCCTCCTACCTCCTAACCCATTTTCCCTGGCCATGGATATTATTCTTCTAATATATATATATATGTATATATATGTCACTGTCACTGTCCTCCCGTTGTTCATCGATTTGCTCGAGCGGGCCCAGTAACGTCTCCATCGTGAGACTTTGTTGTTACTGTGTATGGCATATCGAATACATCACGGGGAGCTTGCCAGGCTCTGCCGTGTGGACGTCATGAGTATCTTGCCAGGCATGGGTATCTTGCCAGGCTTTGCCAATCAGGTGAGATACTCTCTGTAGCTTGCCAGGCTCTCCGATAGGGGCAGAGGAATCGAACTCAGGTCAGCCGGGTCAGCCACATGCAAAACAAATGCCTTACCCTCTGTGCTATCACTCTAGCGTATTCGATATGCCAAACACAGTAACAAGTCTCACAATGTTACTGGACCCACTCGAGCAAATTGATGAACAACGGGAGGACAGTGCTATATATATATATGTATATATATGTATATATGTATATCACAAATGAATGCAGTCAATCTATATCTGTCCCTTTCCTTCTGACTCAAGACCCCAACATTTGTGTTTTTGATGTACAAAGTTATGGTACCTTTTCCACCACCAAAGTAAGTGCCAGAGACCCTGTATTTTGTTTGGAAGCTGTTCCCAGCAGTGCTCAAGGGCTACTCTCAGCTCTGTGCTCTGGAACGACCGCTGGTGGCACTCAGGGGACCCTGCAGGACAGGGCATAGAATCTGTGTCAGTCACATGCAGAGGCAAGTGTGTTAACCCCTGTATTATCTTTGCTCTCCATCGGCCTGTTTTTTGTGTGCTTATTTTTCTTTAGGGGGGGCCATACCCAGCAATGCTCAGGAATTACTCCTGGCTCTGGGCTCAGGAATCACTCCTGTTCACCTAGGATGCTGGGGATCTAACCCAGGTCAGTCGTGTGCAAGGCATGAGCCCTACCCCGCTGTACTATTGCACTGGCCCCACCAGCCTGTTTTTCGCAAACAGAAATTGAATAAACCCAAGGGGACTGGAGCGATAGCACAGTGGGTAGGGCATTTGCCTTGCACTCGGACGACCCGGGTTCGACCCCCAGCATCCCATATGGTCCCCCGACCACTACCAGGAGTAATTCCTGAGCGCAAAGCTAGGAGTAACCCCTGTGCATTGCCAAGTATGACCCAAAAAGCTTAAAAAAAAAAAAAGGGCGTTTGCCTTGCGCGCAGCCAGCCTGGTCGAGCTAGGTTCGATTCCTCTGCCCCTCTCGGAGTGCTCGGCAAGCTACCGAAAGTATCTTGCCCGCACAGCAAAGCCTGGCAAGCTACCCGTGATGTATTCAATATGCCAAACACAGTACCAAGAAGTCTCAAAAAAAAAAAAAATGGAGATGTTACTGGGCCCGCTCAAGCAAATTGGCGAACAACGGGAGGACAGTGTTTGTTGTTGAATAAACCCAATATTAACTGTGGATACATTTCCAGCGTTGCTTCCTGGTGGGACCTGGTCTCTGTGTTGGGGGACAGGTAAGGACATGAACCTATGGGACCTCTGAAATCCCCAAGAACCATCCTACTAACCGTCCGTCACTGGCTGAAGGAAGGGAAAGATGCCAGATACAACATCTGTGCCTCTCTTTCCCCCAGGAGCCTAGAAGGAGACTGTGCTGTACTCTCAGGAGGAAAGAGACCAGAACTCGTCCCCCCTCCCCCCATCGTCCACCCCTAGATATTTGGGGGCACCCGAACAGAGGGGCAGAGGGAACACCTCCGGGCCTGGTTCTGCCAACATCCGACACCATTACTGTGCAGCTGTTCCATCCTCAAGTGTCTGGGGTCAGGTTAAACGTGACTCAAACACTATTTTGCAACCGGAGGGGCCTCAGAGCTGCAGGCTCAGGCGGTCCCTGCTGGAGCAGCTACTGGGTCCCAGGCTCTTCCCCCAGGACCCCCGACCTCCTGGCAGCATGGTGAGGTGGGGATGGCGGTTGGAACTGACAGCTGCTCTGGTTGTACTTGGGCCTCCCAGGTAGCTGCAAAGCAAGTCCTCGGCCTGTGTTGAATTTCTCTGGCTCCGGCCCAGGAGGCTTTAGGAAGCTACTGGAACAGCCCTGGAAGATCCACATGTTAATGAAGGGCGTGGTGGGGGTTGGGGGGAGGGGTAGTGTGAGACTCCTTGGGTAGGGAAGACTGGATGTGAGGGGAGAAGCGAGGTGGTCGTGATTGGATTGAAGTCTAGGAGACGGGGTTGGGGGAGGTGATGTGCTCGTTGGGGGTGCCCTGGACTTGTAGGTGGAGTCAGGGAACATACCGTGTGGCCCTGGGGAGTGTGGGGGGGCTGGGAGCACAGGTCGCTGGTGACAGTTTCTGGTGACAGTGGAAGAGACCCAGAGCAAGGGAGAACAGGAGAGAAGGGGCTGGAGCGATAGCACAGCAGGTAGGGCGTTTGCCTTGCAAGTGTCTGACCCGGGTTCGATTCCCAGCATCCCATATGGTCCCCTGAGCACCGCCAGAAGTAATTCCTGAGTGCAGAGCCAGGGGTTAACCCCTGTGCATCGCTGGGTGTGACCCAAAGAGCAAAAAAAGAACAAGAGAGAAGGGAGGTCCAAGGTGAGGATGGGGGGAGGGGAAGAGTGGGGGGGAGTAGGGGTGTGGGGTGGCGGGAAGCAGATACAGATTTGTGTTGACTCTGAGCTGTCCCTGGCAGGCCTCAGATTTGACGACGGGGACATGGGGGTGGGGAGGCCTTTTTTGTGTTCCCCAGAGCACGTCCTGAGAAGGTGGAGAAATTTTGAAGGGTGGGAGGGAGCTTTCTAGACCCTATCAAAGTTCCTGGTTTTATGTGATGACAACATGACTTACCGCAAGGCCACCAGGAACTGCCAGGAGGAGGCAGGGCCGGACTTGGAGAACGGGCAGGAAGCAAGCGCCAGGCCACAGGAAATGCCATTGTCTTTGAACTAGAACGGCCTTGAGAGGCTGTCCCGGGGACACGCAGCTCCTGTGTGTATGTTTATGTGTGTCTGTGTGTGCGCGTGTGTGTCTGTGTGCTATCTGTGTGTGTCTGTGTGTGCCTCTGGATGTGTTTGTATGTGTGTATGTGTGTGTGTTATGTGTATATCTGCCTCTATGGTATCTGTGTGCGTGTGTATCTGTGTATGTGTGTGTCTCTGTGTGTGTGTATGTGTGTGTGTCTGTGTGTGCCTCTGTGTCTGTATGTGTCTCTGTGTGTGTCTGTGTCTATGTGTGCCTGCCTCTGTGTCTGTATGTGTGTCTGTGTGTGTCTCTGTGTATGTGTGTCTATGTGTGTGCATGGGTGTATCTGTATATGTCTCTGTGTCTGTGTGTCTGTGTGTGCACATGGGTGTATCTGAGTGTGTCTCTGTGTCTATGTGTGCCTCTGTGTCTGTGTGTGTATGTCTGTGTGTGTGTCTCTGTGTGGGTTTGCACTCACAGACCCTGTATGTGTCTGTGTCTGTGTGTCTTTGTGTCTGTGTGTTCATGTGTGTGTGCACACTCACAGACTCCTGTGTCTGTGCGTGTGTGTATCTCTGTGTGTCTCTGTGTCTACGTGTGTCTCTGTGTCTGTGTGTGTGTCCATGTGTGTGCACACTCACAGGCCCCACTGGCAAGTGGTGTCCTGAGTCCAGCAGCAAGGGGAGAGGGGTCTGTCCAAGTGCCACCCTGCACATAGTGGCCCCACTCCTGCGCCTAGAAGCTCCCTTTCACATGCACCCCCACTGACTGATGGGGGCCCTAGGACCAGGATGATTGTAAGCTTCGGTGTTTTGTTTTGTTTTTTTTTTGGCGAGGGTGGAAGAATGGGGGGATGCACACTCAGCGATGCTTAGGACTTTTTTTCTTTTTTAAACTTTTTATTGAATCACTTACAAAGCTGTTCATGACTGGATTTCAGTCATACAGTGTTCCAACACCCATCCCTCCACCAACGTTGCAGCTCCCAGCACCAGTGTCCCCAGGTTCCCTCCCATCACCCCACACCCCCTACCTCTATGGCAGGTGCTTCTCTCTCCTGTCTGTTTCTGTCTGTCTCTGTCTGTCTATCTGTCTCTGTCTCTGTCTCTGTCTCTCTCTCTCTCCTTTTGGGCATTGTGGTTTGCAATATTGATACTGAAAGGTTATCAAGAATATTCCTTTACCAGGTGCTGGGAAGATCCGCCCAGGATGGGAGAAGCATGCTGAAAGTAGACTATAGACCGAACATGATTGCCACCCAATGCCTCTTCTGCAAACACAGCACCCAAAAGGAGAGATAGAACAAAAGGGAGTGCCCTGCGACAGAGGCAGGGTGGGATGGGGGATGGGGAGGTGGAAGGGATACTGGGATTGGTGGTGGTGGAGAACGGGCACTGGTGGTGGGATGGGTACTCGATCATTGTATATCTGAAACCCAAGCACAAAGACTTGTAAGCCTACAACTGTATCTCATGGTGTTTCACTAATAATTAAAAAAAAAAAAAGAATATCCCTTTACCTACTTAGAACCCTCAGTTCTTGTCCAGCGTGATCATTCCCAGATATTATTGTCGATGTTCAGGACTTACTCCTGGCTCTGTGCTCAGGGATCATTCCTGGTGGGGCTTGGGGGACCACATGGGATTGAAGCCAGGTCAGCCATGTGCAGGGCAAGCTCAGCCGGCTAAACTATGGCTTGACATCCCCCTACCCTCCACCCCGTCACCACTCCTGCATCAGAAGGCTAGCGCCTCCCCGTGCTGTCTCTCCCAACCAGGAGGGCGCTTCAATGCAGGTGACAGGAGGTATCAGGGCAGAGAGTACAAGAGGAAAGAGGAGGGACTTCGAGGGACCAACATGTGAAGAAGAGCGGCCAGCAGGGAGGAAGGGCTGAGGCTGGTTAGTGTCAAGTGTGAAAGGGAAAAGCCATCCTTGCCCTGTGTCATCCTTTTCTTGGAGTCTCCAACCCCCCCCCCCCCCCTTTCTTTTCTTGGTCATACCCGGCATTGCACAGGGGTTACTCCTGGCTCATACACTCAGGAATTACTCCTGCCGGTGCTCAGGGGACCATACGGGATGCTGGGAATCGAACCTGGGTCAGCTGCGTGCAAGGCAAATGCCCTTCCCACTGTGCTATCGCTCCAGCCCCTCTCCAGCCGTTTGAACGATTTCCCTGGCCTTATAATCTTGGGACAGGTTTTAGTTTGTTTTGGGTTTAGTTTGTTAGGGTCACAGCCAGAGATGCTCAAGGGTGCTCCTGACTCAGTGCTCAAGGTTTACTCCCAGCAGTGCTCAGGGGAGGACCTGTAGTGTCAGGATTAAACCCAGGCTTCTGCATGCATACCTGTGCTCTGTCTCTACTTTTATGTTTGTTTGTTTGTTTGTTTTGAGTTTGGGGGCCTTACCCAGCAGTGCTCAGGGACCACTCAGGGTACATGGCAGCTGGGTTTGAACTGGGTTGGCTGCAAGCAAGGCAAATGCCTTCCCCTTCTCCTCCTCTCCTTCTGGCTCCTTTGTGAACTGTGTGGTCGCATCATTTTGTGGGCAAGATCGACAGTTCATCCCTTTTGTAATTAATATAAAGCTCACCTTTGAACTTGGAAACAAACCAAGTGTGCAAGATCAGAGATGGGGTATTAGAAACTGTAGGACTTACACCTACCAGGCTATAGGGAAAAATGAAATCATGCCATCTGCGGTCACGTGGATGGGTTTGGAGATTATCTTGCTCAGTGAAGTGAGTCAGAAGCAGAGGGACAGGCCAGCATGATCTCCCTTATATGTGGGATATAAAGAAACATCGCAGGGAGTGGCTGGAGAGATAACACAGCAGGTAGGGCACTTGCCTTGCATGCGCCGACCTCAGTTTAATCCCAGGCACTACATATGGTTCCCACAAGCGCTGCCAGAAGTGATTCTGAAGCAAAGAGCCAGGAGTAAACCCCTGAGCATTGCCAGGTGTGCCACCCCCCCCAAAAAAAAAGAAACATAGTAGCGGAAGAGCAAATACTCAAAGGTGACAGCAGCTGAGAACTCTAGGGACTGATTGAGAGGGGGATTGAAGGACAGGGGGACAATGGAAGTGGACCCCTGTGGGGAATGGGGGTGTCGGAGCAGTTCGGTATGAAATCCTACTAATTACACTTTGTCAACCGCGAGGTGCCCCAAATAAAAGTGAATTCACCGAGTGATTAATAGATCCAACCGAAAAACCATTGCCATGGCATATTTTTATGTTTACACAGCATCTTTTGTAAAATGTATAAATCATTTAGGAGCTGTTAAATGAAACAGAAATCCAAAGCTGGAAAGACAAGACGGGGGAACTGTCTTAGCTTGCATGCATATTTTGTGAACTAGATAAATCATTTAAACGCCATTAAGTGAAACAACAGCCCAGGGCTGGAAAGACAATACAGGTGAGTTAACTCCCTGGCAAGCAAGCCGCAGACCTGGGCTGAACCCAGACGGTGTGCGGTGACATACAGTCCCCAGAACACTGCTTGGGGTCACTCCTGAGCACGGAGCCAGGAGTAGCCCCCGAGCCGCTCCCAGTGGCCCCCAGAATAAAAAAAAAACAGGGGTCAGAGAGACAGTACAGGGTAAAGTGCAAGCCTTGCACGCAGCTGACGGGGGTTCAGTCCCTGGCACGTCCGGGGTCCCCTGAGGACAGGAGCAAACTCTGAACACAGAGCCAGGAGCAGTTGACCCTGCCAGCTTGACCGGGTGTGGACCCAAGGCAAAGCAAACAACCTGAGCAACCCATCAGCAAACAACCCGGAGCAATTCATCCACAGCCTTCCTTCCTTCTTAAGAAAATGGGGGGCTGGGCTGGAGGGGCCCGTGGCCCATCTTGATCTCCCAATCCAAATTCACAGTCTTTCTGCCAAATCAACCCCTTAGAACAAGAGACCCTCTGGCTCACCCAGGAAGTGAGGATTTCAGAAGTCCTGTGTCAGGAATGCGTGTCAAAGGTCGATCAGCTCAGAACAAAGACGTTCCTGAGACCTTCACCTGGGAGGAAACTTTCACCTGGGGTGGTGTGTGGGGACGTAGGGGCAGAGGCTGCTGCAAATAAGCAAATGAATGTACGGGTTTCTTTTTTTTTTTTTTTTAACATTTCTCTTTAAAAAAAAATTTTTTTTTTTGTTGCTTTTTGGATCACACCTGGCGATGCACAGGGGTTACTCCCTAGCTTTGCACTCAGGAATTACTCCTGTTGGTGTTCGGGGGGACCATATGGGATGCTGGGAATCGAACCTAGGTTGGCCGTGTGCAAGGCAAATGCCCTCCCCACTGTGCTATCACTCCAGCCCCTCTTTAAAAGTTTTAAATCTGTTTTTTCACCACCCCCCTTCCTAAATTGATTGATTGATGTAGAGTAGATGCCTTTGTTGGGGGGGGGCGGGTGGAGGAGGGTTGGGATCTAGGAGAGCTGGGCAAGTGGGACCCCCTTGCTACTGGTAGGTGTCACCCAGAAGGTGGGTACCTGACTCTAGGCCTGGTGGATAGATGTGAGGCTAGGGGGTGTTGGAGGGCTCTCACTCATGATTTCTTCTGATGTTGGTGGGCCCCACGGATGGCTCATGTAAGAGGGGAGGATAAAGACGGTCACTTTCTCCCCATCCACCTCTGTCACCCGGAACCCAGGGTTACTGGGTTCTTGTCTAACTCGCAGAAAGGAATTTCAGGAGTAGACAAGCAGTGAAGTGAAACAGATTTTATTTGGAGGGTTTTTGAAGGGAAGGAGGAAGAGAAAGTGGGAGAGAGTGGAGAGTGAGAGAGAGGCAGAGTAACGTGCTCAAGAGAGAATCCCGGGCTGGGACCGGAGCGATAGCATAGTGGGTAGAGCATTTGCCTTGTATGCGGCTGACCCAGGTTCGATCCTCGGCATCCCATATGGTCCCCTGAGCACTGCCAGGAGTGATTCCTGAGTGCAAAGCCAGGAATACCCCTGAGCATTGCTGGGTGTGGCCCAAAAAGGAAAAAAAGAAAAAAAAAAGAGAGAGAACCCGGGCTTCTACAAGGACAGAGAGAGCCCCTACACACATCCCAGCATTAGACAGGAAAGCATAAAAGTACACATCTCAAGAAGGGAGATGTGGGGCTGGAGTGATAGCACAGCGGGTAGGGCGTTTGGCCTTGCATGCAGCCAACATGACCGACACAGGTTTGATTCCCAGCATCCCATATGGTCACCTGAGCACCGCCAGGAGCAATTCCTGAGTGCATGAGCCAGGAGTAACCCCTGAGCATCGCTGGGTGTGATCCAAAAAGCAAAAAAAAAAAAAAAAGAAGGGAGATGCGGGGCTGGATCACATTTTAATCCGATTAAGGGAGAGGTCCGAGGGTTTGAGGAACTTCATGGAGGGGAGAGGGGGGAGGGTGATGTCCATCCTCCTCAGGGTCAGCTGTAAGTCTCATCAGGGTGGATCAGTTTTGGGATTTTCTTCCCAGAAGTTCTGTTGACCTAAATTTTATTGCCAAGGGCCTTTCCCTGTCTCCCTGTCTACATCACTTCTAGTTTCAGTGCATCAGCTTGGGGAAGGGGACAGAGGTCTGAGGAAGGGGTCACAAGCGTGAGTGAATGCCCAGGACCTTCCTCTTCCGGGTGTGATTTGCATCTGCAGCCCTCCATGTGGGAAGTTCAGTCTTGGGTTTTGCCAGCGCTGGTCTATCAGTCTGTGCTCACATGGTTGGTGCTGCCTTACAGGTATAATCTTTTTTTTTTTTTTTTTTGCCTTTAGGGTCATACCTGGCAATGCACAGGGATTACACCTGGCGGTGCTCAGGGGACCATATGGGATGCTGGGAATCGAACCTGGGTCGGCCACGTGCAAGGCAAACACCCTACCCTCTGTGCTATTGCTCCAGCCCCTTTACAGGTATAATCTTAAGAAGGGATTCTACCATTTCCTTCCCTCCCCACCCTGCCCCCTGGGGAAGGACCCAGGGAAGTTTGCACTGATGAGCCTGTTCTCAGCCCCGGCTCATGAAGACCTGAGTCTTACCAGCCCCATGGGACAATTGTCATACCATTTCTGAGTCCCACTCATTCGGCCCGGGTGAAAATGACCTTGGGTGCTATGGAAGTCGGGCTGGAGCGAGCGATGGCTCTTTTGCAGGAAAGAAAGTCTTAAACCCGGAGCCAGAGAGATAGGACAGTGGGTAGGGTACTTGCTCTGGAATTTCGTATAGTTCCTGAGCACTTCCAGGAGAGGTTCCTGATTGCAGAGCCAGGAGTAAACCTCTGAGCATTGCCGGGTGTGGCCCCCCAAACAAAAACAAAAGTCCTAAATCCTATGCAGCTTTTTTTAAGAACATTATCTTCCCTCACAGGAAAGAGTTTCAGGAGGAGGTGAATACCACTATAAAAATGGTTTTATTTAGAGAATATGAGGAAAGAGAGAGAAAAACATATTTAAAAGTGATTGCAGGGGCTAGACCAATAGCACAGTGGGTAGGGCATTTGCCTTGCACGTGGCCGACCCAAGTTCGATTCCCAGCATCCCATATGGTCCCCTGAGCACCGCCAGGGGTAATTCCTGAGCACAGAGCCAGGAGTTACCCCTGTGCATCGCCGGGTGTGACCCCCCCCAAAAAAAAAACGAAGAGTACAAATCTTAGGTGGATACAAGGCTGAAGTCTGCCACGCCCCCACAATGGGGGAGTACCCCGCTAACTTTTTTCTAAAATTTATTTATTTGCATTTTGGATCACACCCAGCAGTGCTCAGGGCCTACTCCTGCTTCTGCACTCAGGGATCACTTCTGGCCAGCTCGGGGACCCTATGGGATGCCAGGGATTGAACCCCGGTTGGCCATGTGCAAGGCAAGCACCCTACCTGCTGTACTATCTGGCTCCAGAGGAATTCCTTTAAATCCCATCTTGTGGTTGGAAAGGTAGTATGGCACTTACCTTGCGCACAGATGATCGGGATGATAAGAGTTTGATCTCTGGAGGGGCTGGAGTGATAGCACAGCGGGTAGGGCGTTTGCCTTATGCGACTGACCCAGGTTTGATTCCCAGCATCCCATATGGTCCCTCGAGCTCCACCAGGAGGAATTCCTGAGTGCATGAGCTAGGAGTAACCCCTGTGCATCGCTGGGTGTGACACAAAAAAGCAAAAGAAAAAAAAAGAGTTTGATCGCTGGCATTTCATGTGTTCCCCCAGCACTGCCCCAAATCAATCAATTCTATCTTGGTTTTATGATTTCCTGAGAACTCCATGCCAAGGTCCAGCCCCCTCCACCCCGCCCACCCACAACCATTTTCCTACTTCAGGGTGAACAAAACCTGATGTCAAGGAGGCGAAGAACAGTGTTAGGAGAGAAACGAATATTGACTGCCAAGGAGCTGGAAGCCACCTTAGATCTGCCTGGATTTCTGTTTTGTGTTTTTTGGGGGGTCACATAAGACACTGCCCAGGGCTTACTACTCCTGGCTCTGTGCCCAGAGATCACTCTGAGTGGTGCTTGAGGGACCATATGGGATGCCACAGATTGTACCTGGGTCACATGCAAGGTAATTGCCTCCCTGCTGTTCATTGCTCTGGCAAAGTCCTATCTGCGTTTCACTTGTTACAACTCAGGAAATTTCAGTTTTGGCCTTGAAAACTTCAGGTTCCTATGAATCAGCATTGCAAGGGAAAAGAATGTCTCCTCTTTTTCTTTGCTTCTGTTTTTTAAAATCTTGGGTCCACATCCAGCTGTCTCGGGGCCCTCTCCTGGCTCAAAGCTTGGGGGTTGCTCCCAGCATTAGCTGCCAAACCCTGCTATCCTGAAGCACAGGAAAAGAGAAGATTCTTTTGTTGTTGTTCTTATTGTTTTTGGCTTGTGGGGTCACACCCGGCGATGCTCAGGGGTCCTCCTGGCTCTGCACTCAGGAATTATTACTGGCGGTGCTCAGGGGACCATATGGGATGCCGGGGATCGAACCCAGGGCGGCTCCATGCAAGGCAAAATCTCTCCTATCGCTCAGGCCCATGAAAAGATTTTTTCCTGCATATAAAGCAATCCTTGCCAACGTTGCTCCTAACAAGGAGCTTTCAGACGTCAGAGTTAAGAGCCTGTTGCTTTGTTCTGTGAAAATAACCTTTTAACTTCTGAAAGCAAAGCTGGGGATTCTGATGGCCTGTCTTCCTTTCTCATGCCCTGGAATGGCTGGAGCGATAGCACAGTGGGTAGGGCATTTGCCTTGCATGCAGCCAACCCGGTTTCTATTCTTCCACCCCTCTAAGAGAGCTTGGCAAGCTACTGAGAGCCTGGCAAGATCCCCGTGATGTATTCGATATGCTAAAAACAGTAACAACAAGTCTCACAATGGAGACATTACTGGTACCCGCATCGAGCAAATCGACGAACAACAGGAGGACAGTACTACAGTGCGCTGGAATACTTTTGGAATTCACACGTCAGCTTTACAGACACTAATAAACTCTGCTGAGTTTTGTGTTGAGCCAGAAGAGGAGTAACTGTCTCCTTCTTCTTCCAGTGACTCCAATATTTGTTAAACAAAGAATTCCTTTAAATCTACACACAGGGGGCCGGAGGTGCTGGGGATCAAATTTGGCGCAGTAGGTCAGGCATTTGCCTTACATGTGGTCGACCTAGGTTCAATTTTCATTCTTGGCATCCCATATGGTCCCCTGAACACTGATAGTAGTTAATGCCTGAGCATTGCTGGGTGTAACCCAAAAAGCTAAAGGGAAAAAAGCAAACAAACAAACAAAAAATAAATAAATAAATAAATAAATCCCGATCATGATCACCCTGTTGTTCGTGATTGCCTCGAGCAGGCACCAGTAATGTCTCCTTCTTCCTAGTCCTGAGATTTTAAAAGAGCCATATTCAATGCTCTTTCAGGGTTAGGAGAAAGAGACCCATCATTGTTACTGGTATTTGGCATATTGAGTACGACAGGAGAAGTTTGCCAGACTCTGCTGTGCGGGCAGGATACTTTTGGTAGCCTGCCAGGTTCTCCAAAGGAAAAATGTGATAATAAGATGTTGCGAATGCGGTTGTGGCCACGCACTTCCAAGAGCTGGGTTTTATAGTCTCTGCGTCTTGGCATTAAAAATGTTTATTTAAAAACATTAAATCAGAAATCACACAAATCATCCTGTTAATCGTCGATTGCCTCGAGCAGGCCCCAGTAACGTCTCCTTCATCCTAGCCCTGAGATTATATTCAAGGCTCTTTAGCAGAATGAGACCCATCATTGTTACTGGTATTTGGCATATTGGGTACGCTACAGGGAGTTTGCCAGACTCTGCCGTGTGGGCAGGCTACATTCGGTAGCCTGCCAGTTTGTCCAAAGTAAAAATTAGATTTTGCATGCGGATGACCCGGGTTCGAAAATAAATAAATAAATAAAATAAATCCCCACACAGGGGATCATTCAGCAAGGAGGGTCTTTGACCTGCATGCTGCTGATCAAATTTAATCCCCAGCATCCCATATTGTTCCCTGAGCACTGCCAGGAGGAATTCTTGAGCACAGAGCCAGGAGTAATACCGAAACATCACTGAGTGTGGCCAAAAAACCAAAACATATCAAGACAAAACAGAAACACCCCAAAAAACAACCCCCCCACCCCACAGGAGGGCAAAGTCCCCCTTGCTTCAAGTGTCATGATGAAGGTTTGATTCCTCCACTGTTCAGAGGCCAATCAAATAGAGATGGGGCAGGGTCCAGAGGGCTTTTTCTTTGTTTTTTGGGACATACCAGGGGTTGTGTTCAGGGGTTATTCGTGGTCTGTGATGTCACTCCTGGCAGGGCTCTAGGTACCACTATGGGGTGCTGGTGGTCTAAGATGGTTGGTTATGTATCTCTGTAGCCCCCCGTGGAGGGTTTTATTTTGTTTTTGTTTGGGGGCCACACCCAGTGTTGTTCAGGGCTTATTCCTGGTTCTACACACAGGAATCATTCCTGGTGGTGTATGGGGGACCATATGAGATACCAGGGATCGAATTGGGGTGGGCCACATGTAAGGCAAGAGTCCTACCCACTGTCTCCACTATCTCCCTAGCCCCGAAGGAAGGTTCTTTTTTTTTTTTTGCTTTTTGGGTCACACCCGGCGATGCACAGGAGTTACTCCTGGTTATGCACCTAGAACCTGGCGGTGCTAGGGGGACCATATAGGATGCTGGGAATTGAACCTAGGTCAGCTGCGTGCAAGGCAAATGCCCTACCCGCTGTGCTCCAGCCCCGGAAGGTTCTTTTTTTTTTTTTCCCAGTCACACTATGGATTTATTTTGAAAAACTGGGTGCTGATCATCACATAACATGATGTAATACAATGTAAATATTTTTTTCTTCACAGTTACAAGGCTGTTCATGGTTGGGTTTCAGTCATACAATGTTCCAATACCTGTCCTTTGACCAGTGTACATGTCCCACCACCATAGTTTCCCTCCTGCCACCCTCCCCACCTGTAGAAGGGGTTTTGATAGCTAAAGAAAATGGGATATAGAAGGGCTTCATGGCCCCTGGGTGAAATACAACAATCTTCACACCCTCTCCTCTAAGGAAAAATTTTTGGAATGTTCCAAAAGTGATTTATTCATGACGAACACTACAAAATAAATTATTTGGTTCTGCTTTGGGGCAGGGGTTGGGATTCGGGATGGAAACATCCAAAATATGGTGGTGGGAAGATGTAATGTTGGTGGAATTGGTGTTCAAATATTAAATGTAATCAAATATTGTGAATTACTTTATTTATTTATTTATTTATTGCTTTTTGGGTCACATCCGGTGATGCTCAGGGGTTACTCCTGGCTCATGCATTCAGGAATTATTCCTAGCAGTGCTCAGGGGACCATATGGGATGCTGGGAATTGAACCCGGGTCAGCCACGTGCAATGCAAATGCCCTACCCGCTGTACACTCCAGCCCCTGTGAACTACTTCATTTTTTTTTCTCTTTTTGGGTCACACCCGGCGATGCTCAGGGGTTACTCCTGGCTCATGCACTCAGGAATTGCTCTTGGCGGTGCTTGGGGGACCACATGGGATGCTGGGAATCGAACCTGTGTCGGCCATGTTGGCTGCGTGCAAGGCAAATGCCTTACTTGCTGTACTATCTCCCCAGCCCCTGTGAACTACTTTATAAAAATAAAATAAAATTAAAAAAAAAAAAAAACAAAGAAAAGAGAATGTGGGCTGGGCTGAAAACCAGTGTAGGCCAGAAGGAATAAAATCCCCTCTGGAGATAGCAGTGAATGTTGGAAGACAGCAGCTTGCCAGAGATCTCAGGACCCTGTGCTGAGCTGATTTCATCAGAGTTCCTCAGATGGAGCAGGTGTTCCCTTCCTCTCTGCCCACTCCAGATGAACCCCTGTAGACCACAACTTTTTTTTCCTTTTGCTTGCTGAGTGACACACAGCGATCCTTAGGGGTTACTCCTGGCTTTGCACTCGGAAATTAGTCCTGGTGGTGCTTGCGGGACCATATGGGATGCCAGGGATTGAACCCGGGTCGGCCGTGTGCAAAGTAAAAGCTCTACCCGCTGTACCATCTCTCCAGCCCTAGACCACAAACTTTCAGAAGAAAAATCCAGGTACGTGGGAACAAGCTCTGAAGACGTCAGGCCACATGGTGGCAGAGATGGTTGGTCCCTTCCTGTCTCCTAGCCCCTTCGGGGTCCTGGCTGTCATACTCACCAACTGCCTCTGGACCATATTTAAATGTGCCACTGGCCTTGATCCAGAGACTGACAAATGAATCTCAAAATGAATTACCTCCTTACAGTAATGTCTCTGGACCCCGATCACTTTCATATTTAGAATTCCAGAAGCTCTCATGATATTCATAATAAGCAGTAGAAAATAAATTATCTAGAATCTGTCTGTGGTAGGCAGGCTTGAACAGTGTTGGGAAAAGTTGAAATAATGGTAGTGGGAAAGTGTAATGGCAGTGGGAAGGTGCAATGGTGGTAGAATTGGTGTTGATATATTGAATGTAATCAACTAATGTGAACAACCTTATGGAAAAAAAAATCCCCTCTGGGTTGGCCCTAGAAGAACTCTCTGTCTAATCTACAAGCCCAAGAGAATAAGGGTCAGGCTCCTGGTGATGTTGGTGGGCCCCACTGGTGACTTATGTGAAGCAGGAAGAAAGACGGTCACTTTCTCCCCATCAGCCTCCGCCACCTGGGCCCCCCTAGGAAGACTAGGACTGGTAGGAGAGGCCAGTCCCAGGCCTTACCCAGGGTTTTCGGGGTTCTTGTCTCACCTCGCAGAAAAGAATTTCAGGAGTAGATAAGCAGTGAAATAAAACAGAATTCTCCTAAATAAGAATTTCAGGAGTAGATAAGCAGTGAAATTTTACGTGTGTGTGTGTGTGTGTGTGTGTGTGTGTGTGTGATGCCCAGTGATGCTCAGGGGTTACTCCTGGCTCTGCACTCAGGAAATACTCCTGGCGGTGCTTGGGGACCATATGGGATGCCAGGGATCGAACCCAGGTCGGCCACGTGCAAGACAAACACCCTAACCACTGTACTATAGCTCCAGTCCCAAGCAGTGAAATTTTATTTGGAGGTTTGAAGGGGAGGAGAGAGAGAGAGTAATGCATTCAAGGGAGAGTGCGGGCTTCCCCAAGATGGAGAAGCCTTGAAATGGCCTTTTGGACTGGACTTTATATATATATATATATATATATATATATATATATATATATATATATTCCTAAGGATACCTTAGTCTGGAGTTTTCTGAGAGAGATGGGTATTAATTAGGTATTGTATTGAAGGAACAGCTTTGAAGTTTCTGGTGAATCTCTTTGAAGTCCTCAACTGTGTCATTATCTTTGCTGAAGTTCATCATTTCTGTAGGGGTCCAGCCTCCCAGGGTCTGTTCCTGTATTTCTTTTTCGTTTGTTTGTTTTCTTGTTTTCTGCTGAGGGTCTTGTCAGGCTTCAGTTCCTGTTTTTTTCCTGCTTTTCTGTTGAGGGTCTTATCAGGCTCTCCCGACTTTGGGGCTAATTTTTTTCCCAGGAGATCTTTGCCATTGCCTGGGGAGGGGGCCTTCCCTATCTGCCTGCCTGCCTACATTACTGGGAAAGAAAGAGCAAAACATGAGGAAGATTGTTCTTATTTATTAGTTTGCTTATTTGTTTCATTTGAGCCATATCTGGTGGGCTCAGGGCTGACTCCTGGCTCTGCTCAGAGATCACTCCTGACTGGGCCACTCCCCTTTGGGGTGCTGAGGATTGAACCCAGGTCAGCCAAATGCAAGTCAAGCCCCCAGCCTGTTGTGCTATCTCTCCAGTCCATCCTTATCTCCAAGTTTTTGCTGGAAGGGAAAACTGAGGACAAACCCTTCTTATCTCTAGGCTTTGGGGAGAGGACACTGTTCATGTCAAATACTGATCTTTGGGCCCAGTTTCATTTAGGGCTTTTTAATTCAATTTAATTTAATTTAATTTTGGTGGGGGGATGGGGCACACCTGGCAGTGCTCAGGAATTACTCCTGACGGGACTTGGGGACCCCGTATGGGCACTTAGGGATCAAAATCAGGTCAGCTGAATGCAAGGCAAACACCGTACCTGCTGTATTATCCTCCAACCCCTTTTTCAGTCCACTTTTATTTATTTTTTATTTTATTTATTTTTTCAGTCCACTTTTAAAGGCGGAGGCGGGGGCACAAATAAAGAGAACCCCTTTGGGAAGAAGGCGTGGGAAAGAAAGGGAATCATGGGTATGGAATGTCATCGGGGTGGCCTAGGTTGTATCCGGATTCTTACTGCAGAAGAAAATCTTCTTGGCATCATCTCCCCTGTTTTTGGGTTTGTTTGTTTGTTTGTTTGGGGGCCCTGCCTGGCGATGCTCAGGAATTACTCCTGACTCTGTAGTAACCCTGTACTCATGAATTACTTTTGGCAGCGTTTGGAGGACCACTGGGTATTCCAGGGAATCGAACCCTGGTTGGTTGCTTGCAGGGCAAGTGTCCTATTGGCTGCACTATCTCTTGGGCCCCTCCACTTCCCTGTTTGTTTTTATATTTCCTTTGTGGGTCACACTTGGCGATGCACAGGGGTTACTCCTGGCTCATGCACTCAGGAATTACTTCTGGCGGTGCTCGGGGGACCATATGGGATGCTGGGGATCGAACTGGGGTCAGCTGCGTGCAAGGCAAATGCCTTACCCACTGTACTAACACTCGGGCCTTCCTCTTCCCTGTTTTAAAGGCCCACAATCCTGGAACATAATCAATGCTCACTCACCCACCTAAGTTGAAAGGGGGAAAGAAAGTCTTCTACAGGGGCTGAAGCAGTAGCACAGTGGGTAGGGCGTTTGCCTTGCAAGCAGCTGACCCGGGTTCTATTCTCAGCATCCCATATGGTCCCCCGATCACTGCCAGGAGTAATTCCTGAGCGCCTGAGCCAGGAGTAACCCCTGAGAGCATGAGCCAGGAGTAACCCCTGTCCTGTGCATTGCCGGATGTGATCCCCCGCCCCCTCCCCCCCAAAAAAGAAAGTCTACCTTTCTGAGGAATCTTTTTTTTTTTTTAACCCTTATTTTTTGGACCATAGTTGGCAGCGTTTAGGGCTTCTGGCTCTGTGCTCAGGGACCACTTCTGCTGGGCTGGGATGTGGGGGGGCCACATGGGGTGCCAGGAATTGAGTGCAGGTTGGCCACGTGTGAGACAAACACCCAACCCACTGTACTATCACTCATTGCTCCGGCTCCTCTAACAGTCCTCCCATAGTCGGGAACTTTTCTGCCTTCCTTTCTCTCTTCCTAAATAAAGTCTTTTCTGAATTCGGCTATTTGGTCTCTAGTCCCTTGCTTTCCATCTTGCTTGAGGATAAGAACCTGAGCTCGCGCGCCCACGAGAACATGGGGGCAGGAATCCTCGGGGCTCCTGGTGGTCTCTGCTTCTCTACTTTGTGGCCGTGGAGGTGGAATGCCTGGGACAGGTGTGTGCCCCCTCAGCTCCAGCCAGCTGAGAAGCCAGCTGACATTGGGTGGTTTTCTCATCGTCCTTGTCCCCTATTCCACCTGCCTTCATTACTGAAGAGAGCAATTTAAAATCATTTATTTATTTTATTTGTTTATTTATTGCTTTCTGGGTCACACCCGGCAATGCACAGCAGTTATTCCTGGCTCTGTACTCAGGAATCACTCCTGGCAGTACTCAGGGGACCCTGTGGGATGCTGGGAATCGAACCTGGTCGGCCACATGCAAGGCAAACGCCCTACCCGCTGTGCTGTCACTCTAGCCCCCCCCCCATTCTTTTTTATTTTTAAATTTTATTTTTAAATTTTATTTTATTTTTTTAAATGGAATCACTGTGAGATAGACCTGTACAAAACTGTTCATGATTAGGTTTCAGTCATACAATATTCCAACACCCATCCTTTCACCAGTGTAAGTTTCCCAGCACCAGTGTCCTCAGTTTCCCTCCCATCATCCCACCCCAACACCCAGCCTCTATGGCTCTCTGTCTCTGTCTCTCTCTGTGTCTCTGTCTGCCTCTCTGTCTCTGTCTCTCTCTGTCTCTGTCTCTCTATCTGTCTGTCTGACTCTGTCTGTCTGTCTGTCTCTCTCTCTCTCTTTCTCTCTCTCTCTCCTTTTGGGCATTGTGGTTTGCAGTAGATATTGAAAGATTATTCGGTATATCCCTTTACCTACTCTTAACACTCAGTTCATTTCCAGCTATTAGTAGCTATTATTGCGAAGGGCAATTCCTTGCTCCAGCCTGAGACCATGACTTCCTGAGAATGGGGGTGCAGGAGGTCGTGGGGGGATCTGTAACTGCACAGAGTAGATCATGATTACAAAGCTGTTCATGACTAGGTTTCAGTCATACAATGTCCCAACACCCATCCTTTCACCAGTGTAAGTTTCCCAGCGCCAGTGTCCCCAGTTTCCCCTCCCATCACCCCACCCCAACACCCAGCCTCTATGGAGAGCAGGGGCAGTTTGACGTTTGCTCAGGGGCAGGATGGTACATGAATGTGCATGCCAGGCAGAGGGAATGGAGCTGGCAGATGCTGACCCTCTTCTCTGGAGGCTGTTCTTTCCTCTGCTGGCCACTTCTCCTGACTATCCTTGCTCCAAGGCACCTGGCGCTCTGTGGTCTCCTGAGCAGTGGCGGGAGTGACCACTGAGCAACAAACCAGAAGGAACCCCAGAGCACCCCAAAACCCAAAAACAGTGTTGGCTTGTCAGGGAGAAAAGGGCCACGCGTAGTCAGGAGAGTTGCTGGCTTCCGGGCTGGCTCCGGGTTGCCCAAGAGGCTGGTTTCAGATCCCATTGTTAAAACCACCGTGCTTAGAGTTTTACTGATCCCGAGGGGCCCCCCGATTGGACTTGTGTACCCCCTGCACCAGAGAGGGAAAATAAAACCCCAGGGCGTGGGGAAGGAAACCAGTGTTTTCTGAGAATTTCCCAAAGGACGGGCCAGGCCTGATGATTCATCTTTTACAGATAAGGAATCTGCACTTTAGGATCACGATGGAATCTGTCCAACTTCATAATCTCCCAACTCAAGCCTTGCACTTTGCTGCATGGTCAGGGTGCAATGGGTGCCGGGATCATCTTTTGGACTAGCAATTTGTCTTTGAATCTAGATTTTTAATTTTTTTTTGCTGGGGGAGGGAAGTGGGAGGGGCACATTCGGTTGTGCTCAAGGCTTCCTCCTGGCTCTGGGCTCAGGGATCACTCCTGGCAGTGCTTGGGGGGACCATGGGCGGTGATGGGGATCAGCTGCAGTAGGCCACATACAAGGTAAGTGCCTTGATCTTTGCACTCTCTCTCCAGCTGCTTTTCACCGTTTTCTATATATGAAACTGTACGAGGTTGTATATTCATTGTATGTTTCTCCAATACAGCAGCGTTGGGAAAGACGAATAAGGAGAGGCTGCTAAAAATCTCAGGGCTGGGACGAATGGAGACATTACTGGCTCCCGCTTGAGTAAATTGATGAACACCGGGATGACAGTGATGCAATATATTTCTCATTTGCGCATACTACCTTTCCCTCATCAGTCACAGTCACAGTCCTCCCGTTGTTCATCGATTTGCTGGAGCGGGCCCAGTAACATCTCCATCATGAGACTTGCTGTTACTGTGTTTGGCATATCGAATACGTCACGGGTAGCTTGCCAGGCTCTGCCCTGTGGGCGAAATACTCTCAACAGCTTGCTGGGCTCTCCGAGAGGGGCGAAGGAATCGAACTCAGGTCGGCCATGTTGGCCGCTTGTAAGGCAAACGCCCTACCGCTGTGCTATCGCTGCGCGTCTACGGCCATACCATCCTGAACGCGCCCTCATCAGTAAGCACTTCAATTTTCTGGGGGTTTGGGGGGATGTTTGGAGCCACACCTGGTGGTTGTCAACTTCTGGCTCCGTGTTCAGGGATTATTCCTGATGGTGCTTGGGGGAGCCTTGGGGTGCTTGGGTACTGATATCCGGTTGGCCACGTGCAAGGCAAACACCCTACGTACTGTATTATCTCTCTGCCCCAACTAAGCATGTCTTTCCTGAAAATTTCTTAAGTATATATAAACAGTTACAAACCCTAACTCTACTCAGCCTAAAAGCCACACACTCTACTTCCTCTTTGAAACTTGCTGTATGGACGATTTTGGGTAGATACGCTTTTCAGCTCAACTCATTTTCTTTTTTCTTTTCCTGTATTCCCCCTTTTTAGGGTTTTGTTTTAATTTTTAGGCTACATCCGACAGTGCTCAGGGTTTATTCCTAGCTCTGTGCTCCAGGGTCACTGCCGATGGGACTGGGGACTATACTTGGTGCTGGGGATTGAACCAAGAGTGGTCAAGTGCAAGGCAAGCACCTAAATGTCTGGGCTAGCTCTCCAGTCCCAGTGACTCCATTCTGGATGAAAATACCTATATGATGAAGATTATGATCACGATCATGATCATCCTGTTGTTCGTCGATTGCCTCGAGCAGGCACCAGTAACGTCTCCTTCTTCCTAGCCCTGAGAAATGCTCTTTCAGGGTTAGGAGAATGAGACCCATCATTGTTACTGGTATTTGGCATATTGAGTATGCCACGGGGAGTTCTCCAGACTCTGCCATGTGGGCAGGATACATTCGGTAGCCTGCCAGGTTGTCCAAAGTAAGAACGAGATTAGCGGCTGTGCACTTTCGGGAGCTGGGTTTTATAGTCTCTGGTCTTGGCCATTGATGGGATTGTATGATGAAGCTGCCATAAAAATTCCTCAATGAGCTCCTCTGTGAGCTTCCGGAGAGATGGGGGATGTGGCTCAGTGATAAAAGTCCTGTCTTATATGCACAAGAGCAGGGTTGGATCCTCAGCAATACAAAACAACAACAGCAAGAAAAACAAACAATAAGAACAGGGCCCAGAGCGATAGTACAGCGGGGAGGGCACTTGTCTTGCATGTGACAACCTGGGTTTGATCCCCAGCATCCCATATAGTCCCCTGAGCACCACCAGGAGAAATTCCTGAGTGCAGAGCCAGGAGTAAGCCCGGAGCATCACTGGGTGTGACCCAAGAAACCGAAAAATAAAAGCCACAACAAAAAAATAAACAACAGTAGATGCAACAACAAAACCCCAGAGCTTCTGGGTTGGCGAACTACCAGACTTTGATGTATTAGGAAGGTAGAATAGTCCAGAGTAGGTACTCCTGCAAGTGTGGCGACAGATACTTCTAAGCTACTCTCTCTCTCTCTCTCTCTCTTTTTCTTTTCTTTTTGGGTCACACCCTGGGCTGGAGCAATAGCACAGTGGGTAGGGCATTTGCCTTACAAGCAGCCAACATGGCCGACCCAAGTTCGATTCCTCCGCCCCTCTCGGAGAGCCCGGCAAGCTACTGAGAGTATCTTGCCCACATGGCAAAGCCTGGCAAGCTCCCCGTGATGTACTCAATATGCCAAACACAGTAACAACAAGTCTCAGGATGGAGACATTACTGGGCCCACTCGAGAAAATTGATGAACAACGGGAGGACAGTGACAGTGACAGTGGGTCACACCCGGAGATGCTCAGGGGTTAAGTTCTGGCTCTGCACTCAGGAATTACTCCTGGTGGTGCCTGGAGGACCATAAGGGATGTCGGGGATCGAACCCAGGTCAGCCACATGCAAGGCAAATGATCTACCTGCTATACTATCACTCCGGCCCCTTCTATAGGTACTCCTATAGAAACATCTCTCTCTCTCCCCCAACCCCCAGTTTTTGGACCACACTCAGGGCTTACTCCTAGCTCTGTGCTCAGGGTTCAGTCCGGGCTTGGGAGACATGTATGGGGTGCTGGCATAGAACATACAAGGCAAGCCGCATACAAGGCAAGCGCCCTCCCCCGCGACTCCATCTCTCTGGCCCTAAATGTGTTTTTTTTTTTTTTGATTTCCATGAGCTATTGTAACAAATTACTAAATCTTATGAGAAACTCTCAGGGGACCCCTAATTTGTTGGTAAATAAGATACAGGCAGAGGTAATCTCTGGGTTCTTTGGGACTGGCCGGTGAAGTCAGGGTGCAGGATGGAACCGTGACTGCAGCAGCGTCAGGATGGAATTGTCAGACACCCAGCTGGTACTGGAGAACAGTTTGCGCCAATGGAGCGTCAGAAGCTTTGTGAACAGAGTGTAAAGGAAACAGAATTTAGCAGAGCAGGAAAATTTCAGGCAGAGGAACAAGAACAAAGGAGTAGGCGCAGGGCCTATGGGGGACAAAGAGAAATTCGGAGCAGGGTCTGGAATTCATGAGGAAGGGACTCAGGATGGGGGTGTGGACATATAAGCAAGGGGAAGAGTATGAAGACGGCTGAAATCTCAGATTTCTGCATTTCATTTTCAGCCATTAGCTCGTTGTCAGCAAAGGGCTGGCAGCATCAGATCAATGTTTTGGCAGAATCACTGTGGTTGGAGCACAGCAAATAGATGGGCACGGGTCCAGTCAAGCAGGGCGGGCAGTGAATGGGCCCATTTTCGAACCCACTGTGAGCGAAGAACGGGTCTTGCATTTTCAAAGAGCTGAAAAGCAGATCTGAAGAAGAATGCTTTGTGATCTGCGAGACTCTCAGCCGCTTGCAATGTCAGTGAAATGCAAATGCAGCTTTGCTGGCGGTCAGCCACGTCGCTCTTCGTCTGGGTGGCCGGCTGGGCTGACGGCAACTTTAAGGGCCAAGTTGAACAGTTGCAATGGAGTCTGTAGACAACATAAGCGCCTACAAAACAGTCTTAATTTTTATTTCATTTTATTTTATTTTTTTGCTTTTTGGGTCTCACCCGATGATGCTCAGGTGTCTGGGGTCCCAGATCCTAAAATAGACTCTCTGGTTCTTCACAGAAAAAGTAACAGGATTATTTTTATTCAGGATGACAACAATCTTGAATTCCAGGATTATTTTATTTCCTTTTTAGGGCCACATCTGGCAGTGGTCAGGGCTTACTGCTGGCTCTGCAGTCAGGGATCACTTCTGGTGGGGTTCAGGGGGACCTTATGGGGTGCCAGGGATTGAGTCTGAGTTGGCAGCATGCAACACAAATGCCCAACCTGCTGTGTTATCTCTCTGGCCCCTTTAGGACTATTTTAGCAGTTCAGGCAAAAGGTCTGCACTTGGATAGTGACAGCGAATGGGAGAGAAGTCTATAGGCGGGCCTAGGTATAGAGGGAGGGAGAATTTTTCAGCCCACTCCCAGATTTCTGGGGGTGACGTGGGTGGGCCCCCACGGGTAGCTTATGTGAGGTAGAGAGGAGAGAGAGATGGTCACTTTCTCTCCATCTGTCTCTGCCACCCTGGAAGTGGCTGAAAGATTAGGAGTGATACAGTCTGTGATGAGCGCCTCAAGGGAGCACCAACCTTGAGTCAGTACTGTCATGAGGTGGCCGTCAAACTACACCTGATGTCCACTTGGTCTTTTTGTCACTGAAATTGATCCCTGCCACCTGATCTCTTGGGAAGCCACAGACTCAGGCTGAATTGCTCTTTGCAGGAAAGTCAGTCAGTCCTAGGCCTTACCCAGGGCTTCCAGGTCCTTGTCCTTCCTTCCTTCCTTCCTTCCTTCCTTCCTTCCTTCCTTCCTTCCTTCCTTCCTTTCTTTCTTCATCACACCCAGCGATGCACAGAGGTTACTCCTGGCTCTGAGCTCAGGAATTACCCCTGGCGGTGCTCAGGGAACCATATGGGATGCTGGGAATCGAACCCGGTTGGCTGCGTACAAGCCAAACACCCTACTAGCTGTGCTATTGCTCCAGCCCCTCTTTCTCTCTCTCTTTCTTTCTTTCTTTCTTTCTTTCTTTCTTTCTTTCTTTCTTTCTTTCTTTGCTTTTTGGGTCACACCCAGCGATGCACAGAGGTTACTCCTGGCCCTGCACTCAGGAATTACTCCTGGTGGTGCTTGGGGGACCATATGGGATGCTGGGACTCGAACCGGGGTCGGCAGCATGCAAGGCAAGCGCCCTACCTGCTGTGCTATTGCTCTAGCCCCAATCGTTTCTTGCAGAAAGGAATTTCAGGAGCAGTGACGTGAAAACAGATTTTATTTGAGGAAGGGAAAGGAGGGAGAGAAAAGGGAGAGAGTATGAGTAACGCATGCAAGTGAGAACGCGGGCTTCTCCAATGGCAGGAGAGAGCCCCAGGACACATCTCTAGAGGGGAGATGCAGGCAACACATCTGTTCAGCACCACATGTGCTCAGCCACGTGGGCACAGGCAGCACATGGGCTCAGGCAGTATATGCACATGCTTCCTTTGTTCAAGGTGAGTTTTATAGGATTTTTCCCAAGGTGCCCCACATGGGGCTTTCTAGCTAGGTAAGAGTCCTGTTGCTAGGGTGGTTGGCAAGGGGGTAGAGTTGAGAGTGGCCTTCTTTGAAATTCCTTTCCTGTCTTTTTATCCCACTGGGACTTCTCTTGGAGGGGGGTCCAGCCTTCTCTGGGTCTCTGGGTGTGAGGTAAAGTTCTTATCAGGCCTTAGTTCCTGTGCTCACAGGGTGGGTCATGAAGGCTTGGGACTAGGTGGTTTTACTCCTCAGGAATTCCATTGTCATGGGGGCCAATGGGGGGTGGTCTAGGGGTGGGGGTGGGGGAGGGTTTCTCTAATCTACCTACCTACATCAGGGGAAGTCCAGAATTCACCATGAATGGTGGTTCTCACCAGGCCAGGAATACCAAGAGGGAGCATGGGTGTGTGTGTGTGTGTGTGTGTGTGTGTGTGTGTGTGTGTGTGTGTGTGAGAATTGGGTAGAAAGAGTGAAAAGTTTTTTTTTTTTTTAAGGATTGTGTTGTCTGCTTTTAGGACTGTGGCTGTTTGTGTCGTCATGGAAAATACTGAGAAAGAATCTCAGAGCGGGGCCAGACCTGGTGTTGGGGCCCCTGGCTTTCCAAAGGCTTCCGTGCTGTGAAGGAGAGTAGGCAGGTCAGCACAGGCTCCCTAAAGCCAGAGTCAGCCTCCAAATCCTGAAGGCAAGCATTCCAACAGTGGGGGGGGGGGCAGGGAGGAGGAGGGAGGGGGAGGTGGTGCGCACCCCAAGAATATGGATCTCTTCTGCACTGCCAGGGGAGCTTGGAATGCTGGAGAGAGGACAGGCTTGTTTCCAGAAGTCCGCTAAGTGAGGGGCAGGAACCCTCCGATAGGGGCGCTTGCCTTGCACAGTGGCTGGCTGACGTGAGTTCAATCCCCAGCACTCCTGAGTCTGACCAGGAGTGATCTCTGAGCACCGCCCGGTGTGACCCCAAGAGCAAAAAAATAAACAAATTAAAAAAGGGGCTGCAGCAATAGCACAGCGGGTAGGGTGTTTGCCTTGCACGCGGCCGAACCAGGTTCGATTCCCAGCATCCCGCACGGTCCCCCGAGCACCGCCAGGAGTAATTCCTGAGTGCATGAACCACAGGGAGTAACTCCTGTGCAACGCCAGGTGTGACCCAAAAAGCCAAAAAAAAAAAAAAGAGGAAAAAAGAAAAAGAAAGAAGCCAAAGGAGCGGATTCTCCTTTGGCTTGGGCTTAGCCTTGGGCTTGGCCGGAGAGGTCACCACCGCACCACGGCGGGCGGTTCCGAGGCAGGCGCTGAGGCGCAATACCCGCGGCCGCCTGCAGATGGCGCCGGAGGAACGCGCGGGGCGCGCAGGGGCTGGGCGGGAGGAGCCCGCGGGGCCCCACGCTGCGGGAGCAGGAAGGCGCTTCTCCGCGATCTCCCCCTGCTTCCTGCTCGGGCCAGAAACTGCCCTGCTTCTGGGCTCAAGGACTCCCCGAGGGCAGCAGGGGTGCAGTGTTTGCGTTGGCGGAGCGCCAGGCCCAGCCACGCTCCCCGGGAGGGCTCAAGTCATTTCCTCCACCTTCAGGCAGGCGGATCCGCAGGGATCTGGCCTCTGGGGCCCGCGGGGCGCCAGCAACCCCCTGCCAGGCCACACCCCCGCCTGCCTGGCCCTCTCGCTCCTTTCTCGGCCCAGGCCTGCTCCAGGTGGCTCCAGGCGTCCCTCTGGGCCTCCTCCGCCTGGGGGTGCGACTGACCTGAGCCCCCTGGCTTTGCCCACAGCCCCTCAGCCCCGCTGAGCTCCCACCCCCCCCACCCCCTCCACCCCCGTGCC
This sequence comes from Sorex fumeus, assembly GCF_029834395.1. Classification (NCBI taxonomy): domain Eukaryota; kingdom Metazoa; phylum Chordata; class Mammalia; order Eulipotyphla; family Soricidae; genus Sorex; species Sorex fumeus. The sequence continues at coordinate 2,467,098 of NW_026606150.1, forward strand.
CCCAGGGCTCAGGCCCTTTCAGGAAACGGAAACTGAAAATGAGGGATAGGAGCAATAGCACAGTGGGTAGGGCGTTTGCCTTGCACTGCGATCCGGGTTCGATTCCTCTGCCCCTCTCGGAGATGCCGGCAAGCTACTAACAGTATCTCGCCTGCAGGGCGATACTAAGAGTACTAAGATACTAAGAGTACTAAGATATTAAGATACTAAGAGTATCTCGCCTGGCAAACTCCCCGTGGTGTATTCGATATGCCAAACACAGTAACAACAAGTCTCACAATGGAGACGGTACTGGTGCCCGCTCAAGCAAATCGATGAACAACGGGAGGACAGTGCTACAGTGTCCTGGGAGGGTGTGAGGAGAGTCGGGGAGTGTGTGTGTGTGTGTGTGTGGTGAGGGGAGGGGTGTGTGTGTGTGTGTGTGCATGCACACTGTCAATACATTTCTGTTTTCTTCAGTGGCTTTTTATGGTGTGTGGGGTGGTGGGGTACACCCGGCAGGGCTCAGGGCTTACTCCTGGCTCTGGGTACAGGGATCCGAACTCCTGGCGGGACCATATGGGGTACTGGGTTCGGACCTAGGCCAGCCATGTGCAAGGCAGTGCTCCATCTGCTCTGCTATCCCCCCACCCCCCTCTCCACAGTGACTTTGCCTCCCACTCTTGGTCCCAGCAGAGCCCAAGCTAATGAGCCTGAGCCCTTTCTCCCCCAGCATCTGGGCCCCTGTGCTCCCAGATCCCTTTTTTTTTTTTGGCTTTTTGGGTCACACCTGGTGATGCACAGGGGTTACTCCTGGCTCTGCACTCAGGAATTACTCCTGGCAATGCTCAGGGGACCATATGGGATGCTGGGAATCGAACCTGGGTTGGCCGCGTGCAAGGCAAACGCCCTACCCACTGTGCTATTGCTCCAGCCCCCAGATCTTTTGTGAAGCTTCCCACTAGGGCCAACACACGGGGCAAGTGGCTCAGACCAAAGGTGGAGGGACCTTGAGCTGACCCCCCAGGAAGTTAAGCTGATGGGAGGAGCTGGGGTTCATCATCCATCGTGTTATGCTTCCTGCCAGCTTCTGGCCTGCCCCCCTCACCAGGAGGTTGCCCTGCCCACAGTAAACCTTCTTTGCAAAGGCTTCTGGGAGTCTTTCTGGCTGTGTGTGGGGTGGTCTCCCCACTCCTCTCTGTAAAGGTTAGGCCCCCCCAATGTCTCATTTCTCTAGGCCACTGCTTTCTTAGTTTGGGGCCTACATCATTCTTGCCCCCAGGGCTCATGGAAACAGGTGACTGGGCTCTCGCCCTGGAGTTTCTCACCCAGGAAGTTTGGAAACACCTTGATAACTTATTACTTGAACAAGTTCCCGGGTGGTGCCAATTGGGCCCACTATGGACCACAGGAAGAAAGAACTCAGCAGGTCAGGGTGGTCAACCTCTTCTACATGCCGAAGAAAGGCCAGGCCGTTGCTCCTGGGAGCCAGCCTGGGAACCTGTGGGAGTTTTCTGCTAAAAGCTCTTTGCGGGGCCAAGCGTGGGATTCAGCGGTAAAACACATGCTCCCAGGTGTAAGGGCTTGGAGTCGACCCCCAGCACCGGATAAAAGTGTCTTGGTAATAGCTCATGAGAATGATGTGATTTATTTGTTTGCTTCTTATTTGCCATACCCAGGGATTCTCAGGGGCTTCACATGGCTCTGTGCTTGGGGGTAGCTCCTGGCGGTGCTCTGTGACCCATGTGATGTCAGATATGGAACCTGGATCTCCTGTGTGCAATGCAGGCACTCGGTCTATGGAGCCTGTCTGGCCTGACAAGAATATTTATAGTGGAGGGCTGGAGTGATAGTACAGTGGGTAAGGTGTTTGCCTGGCATCTGGTCAACCCGGGTTCGATCCCTGGCATCCCATACGGTCCCCCAAGCACCACCAGAGAAAATTCCTGAGTGCAGAGCCAGGAGTAACCCCTGAGCATCGCCAGGTGGACCCAAAAAGCAAAAAAAAAAAAAAGAAAAGAAAAGAAAAGAAAAAGAATATAGTAAGGATTTTGGGGCACCCCAAGGGCTGGAGATGAAGGTCAGCCATGCCTCTGGGTGTCTCCCCTTGGGGGAGGTTCTGGAGGCCCCTCATATCCGCTGTCCTGGCTCAGTGCTGGAGGAGTTCTATGCTGTTCCCAGGACCGCGAGGGCTGAACACACCAGACAGCCCACACTGGTGTCTCCTGGCCTCTGCCCTTCGTTGATTTGTTCAGATCCTCTCACTGTGACACGCTCCATTTCTGAGTCTAACGGCTGGGCTCCTTCAGGAAATCACTGAAGCTGAGGGTGGTCTGAACCCGCCCCTTCCAACAACTACATTTACAGACCCACGGCCTGACCCTGTGGGATGAACCTCATTAGGGTTCCGTTGCTTTAGACTTCGGGGTCCCCTCACCAGGGAAATTTCAGAGGGGCACCTTTAGGGAGTGCTTTAGCCATTCCCCCCAAGTCCATCCCCAGAGTTTGGGGGTCAGGAAGCTGTGAACTCCAAAGGATCCTGGGTGCTGCTTTATACAGTCACCCTGAACAGTCCCCCTGGGTCCTGGGCTTTATGGTACAGTTCTGAGCTGTCTGGTGGGACACACCTGGAGCTGACATGAATGGCAAAGCTTCTGGGGCAGAAGCTCTGGCATCCTCTTTAAAAAACAAAAACAAAAACAACCAAACAAGGGGCCCTGAGCCGTAGTACAGCGAGCGGGGAGGGTATTTGCCTTGCATGCAGCCAAGTCAGGTTTGATCCCAGCATCCCACAGCACTGCCAGGAGTAATTCCTGAGTGCAGAGCCAGGAGTAACCCCTGAGCATTGAGGGTGTGAACCCCCCTCCCACACACACACACAGGAGAATGGGGTGGGGGGGGGACAAACCAACAAAACACCAATCCATAACCCTCGCCAAACCAAAAAAAAAAAATACATAATGGGGCTGGAGCAATAGCACAGCAGGTAGGGTGTTTGCCTTGCAGGCGGCTGACCCGGGTTCGATTCCCAGCATCCCATATGGTCCCCCGAGCACCGGGAGTAATTCCTGAGTGTATAAGCCAGGAGTAACCCCTGTGCATTGCCAGGTGTAACCCCCCCCCAAAAAAAACCCCAAAAATCACTCAGGCCCCTCGCCCCTATAATCCCCCCCTCACTGGGAGTCACACCTAGCAAGGCTCAGGGCTTACTCCTGGCTTTGTGCTCAGGGGTCACTCCTGGCTGTGCTCAGGAGACCATCTGTGGTGCCGGGGATGAGCCAGGGTTGGCCACGTGTAAAGCCACCTTCCCCTCTGTACTGTCTCCAGCCCTGAAACCTACCTGCTTTAGGTGAGCAAACAGCACCCCTCTGTCCCCACGCAGTGGCGTCTAAGGTTACCAATTGTCTCAGGAGGTGACCTGAAGCTGTGGGTGGTTCCAGTGGCCCTCTGGGGGCTGGTAGCGCCCGATCTGTTCACCTAACGTCCCTGCTTCCGGTAGCCAGGTCTGCCCATTAAACCACTCACCTGAATCCGGGGACGCCAGGGTCAGTGAGATTCAGTGTGTCCAACTGCTGGATGCTGCCCTCCTGGAGGCACCCTCGGGGTAGCAGCCATGTTCCACAGAGAGTGTGTACCCCTCCCCACCTCCCATCCTCCCCTGTAAGACCAGGGAGCTCCGTAGCGCCCGCTGATAATGTGGCTTTATTCACAGACTCAGCACTTGCTAAAGATGAAGGAATGCACATCTGGGGGCAGGCTGGGCCTAGAGATCGGGGTGGCTGGAGGCCATGCTTGGGTGGGACTGGGGAGCTCCCGGGAGAGAAGCTGCGGACTGGGCCAGACCTGTATGGGGCGGGAGGTGGGGGGCCAGAGGCGGGCAGCATGCTGGGGGCAGGGGGAGGCCTGGCTGGACCTGCCATCAGCAGGGGTTCAGCAGGTCTCTCCCGGGGTGGCTGCGAGCCAGCGAGGGAGGGGCTGAGGGGTTCTCTGGGGCAGGTGGGTCTTGGGAGGTGGGGTGGGTGCAGACAGCAGGGCCCTCTGCCCCTCGATGCCAGGAAAATGGCAGTGGGGGGACGATCCGGACTGCTGGTGCCTGGTCCTGCTGCTGCCTCAGGACTTCTGTGTGAGTAGCCAAATGGGTCCCCTCTGGCGTTGATGCTCGGACACTGGCCTGGGGGTGGGAGGGTGGTCCCACAGAGGGATGCCCTGGGGGCAATCTGGGGAGTGAACCCAGAGGCCGGTGGAGGGAGGGGATCCTTCTCCCAGAGATGCCACCCCTTAGGCAAGCTTTTCTTGACACTCTTCATCCCCCCACGCCCCCTGCCGGACCCCAGGCCATGCCAGCTCCCACCAGGTCCTGGCCAGAAGGCCTGCCAAAGGGAACCAGCTTTCTCCCCCACCACCCCCACCCACCCCCTCCTGCGGCTCTGACCTGCTGGCTGACTTCCTGCCTGAAGGCAAACACCACAGGGATCCTCCCCTTGGGGCCCCCTCTCCCCCACTGGCCTTCTTCCTGGTGAAGAGCCCATTCCCAACCCGTCGGGAACAGAGAAACCAGTTTCCCGGGTTCTGCGCCCTGCCTGGGCATCGCCAAGTCCGGAACACTGGCAGGTTGTCTCTGGGCGGTCCAAGAAGGTGTGACCCGGGAGGGGCCTGAGCGGGAGGGCCCCCTCCTGCCCCCCCCCCCCACCCCGGGAGGGGGGTGCTGAGGTCACTGCCCCTGCCCACTTCCTACCGGGCTGTCATCGGGGCTGTTCCCGGGGGAATGGGGGGGGCGGGCCGCGGGTGGACGGGGTGCAGGCGAGGGGGGCCATCAGCACTGGCGGGAGGGGGTGCGGTGCACAGAGCCGGGGCGCTTGGGGATCTTGCGCCAGCGTCGCTTGTCCCAGCGGCAGAGCAGCAGCAGGCGGAAGGTGTCCCGGAAGGCCTTGTTGCAGAGCGCGTAGCACATGGGGTTGATGGTGCTGTTCACGTAGCAGAGCCAGTAGCCCAGCTCCCACAGGGTCTCGGGGACGCAGTCCTTGCAGAAGGTGGACACCAGCACCATGATGTTGTATGGGGTCCAGGTGAGGATGAAGGCCAGCAGGATGGCGCTCAGGGTCCGCGCCGCCTTCTTCTCCTTGACCAGGGAGAAGGTCTTCCGCTTGGCCAGCTGCTCTTTCCCGCGGGGTTTCTGGCCGCCCTTGCCCGCTCGCTCGCGCCCCTTCCGGGTGGGCCGCTTGACTGTATTGGGGGAGCTCCGGGGGGGCTGCTTGGCGGGGGCCTGCGCCTCGGGGTCCACCATGGGCATCTTGATCACCACCTCCGAGCCGGGCTCCTCGCCCTCAGAGGACGTGAGGGACTCCATGGAGCCCTCTTCCTCCTCCTCTTCCTCCTTCCAGCTGTAGGCCTGCAGGAGCCTGGGCGCCCGGCAGCACCGACAGCAGCGCCCCGGGGGGCTCTCGGGGGAGCCCTCGGCTCCCGGCTGGGACCGCTCCGAGCTGCTGCTGCTGCCTCCCCCCTTCCCCGGGGTCTCGGAGCCCTGCAGGGCCGCCAGCTCCCGGGCCCGGTTCTCCGTCTCCTGGTAGATGCGCCAGTAGAGAGTACACATGACGGTGACCGGGAGGTAGAAGGCGGCCATGGCCGTGCCGAAGGTGATGATGGGCTGGGAGAGGAACTGAATGTAGCACTGTCCAGCCAGGACAGTCCGCTCCCCGACCAGGTACTGCCAGAAGAGAATGGCCGGTGCCCAGAGGATGAAGGAGACCAGCCAGGCCAGGCCGATCATCAGGGCCGCCCTGCGGGGCGTGCGCTTGGCCCGGTAGCTCAAGGGCCGGGTCACGGAGAAGTAGCGGTCGAAGCTGATGAGCAGAAGGTTCATGACGGACGCGTTGCTGGCCACGTAGTCCAGGGCCAGCCAGAGATCGCAGGCCAGTGTGCCCAGGGCCCAGTGGCCCATGAGCAGATACGTGGTGTAGAGGTTCATGGAGAAAGTGCCGATGATGAGGTCGGCGCAGGCCAGGCTCAGCAGGAAGTAGTTGTTGACTGTCTTGAGCTCCGTGTTGACCTTGAAGGAGATCAGGACCAGCAGGTTACCTGTGACTGTGGCGAGGGACAGGAGGCCTGTGGTGATCCCGATGAAGGCCATCTGCCAGGGCCCCTTGCCCGGTGCTAAGATGGTGATGTTGGGGCTGACGGCGGGTGGGGCCGAGGTATTCATGGTGGAGCGAGGGCTGGACAGCCCGTTCCGGGAGGCTTTTTCAGCGGAGGCTCATCACCTAGAAGGAGAAGACACGGGCGTGAGCTGGGATGTGGGAGCTCTGATAGCCCCGGGTGGGCAGTGCTGGTCTGAGCGAGCTTTGTCAGTAGTCAGAGGCTGGGGATGTGGCCCTCAAGTGCTGGAGCACATGCCTGGCACACATGAGGTCGGAACACACATGAGGTCCGCATCTCTCTGTCTCTGAACTGATCCAAAACAGTTTTCAACCCTCCAGGGAACTCTCTGCCCCTACCTCCAGCCATGCCCTGGCCCTGTGGTCACACGCAGTCATTGTAATACACGTTCCCAGCTGAAAACGGACGTGGGGCAGGGCGACTGAGTGGGGGGCGGAGCTTCAGAATCCAGGACTCGGAGTCTTCGTTCCAGGTGGAAGCTGAGCCTCAGTTCTCTCCCGGGAAACTGCTTCTCATTCCGGTCTCGCTTACCTCACGAGACAGGAGCCGGGAGCCTGGCTGTGCATTGCACTACTGCCAAATTTTCAAAGCATTTCACTCAATCGCATTAAAGCTTTCATTTACTGAGTCGTTCCGGCACGCCAGACGCAGTGCTCTGCTCTTAATTGAATTAGCTGATGTAGCTGTCGTACATCTCTGGGAGGAAGGGCAGAACTTGGCGGCCCTGCCAGGTGACCGCCACTCCCAGCTCTGGTCACAGTGAGCGAGCAGACAACCCACTCCCGTCTCTCTCTGACCCTTGCACTTCTCTGGCTTTTTACAGCCAAGGAGAGAGGGAAAGGCAGGGAGGGCTCTGGAGAAGACAACGGGAAAGGAGGTGTGTGTGTGTATGTGTGAATGTGTGTAAGTATGGTGTGTGTGAGAGTGCATGTGTGTGCATGTATGAGTTTGTGAGTATGAGTGCTGTGTGTGTGCATGTGCGTGTGGTGTGAGTGCGAGTACATGTGTGTGTGTGTGTGAGTGCATGTGTGAGTATGTGTGCGTGTGTGTATGTGTGTGAGTGCGAGTGCATTGTGAGTGTGTGTATGTGTGTAAATGTGTATATAAGTGTGTGCATGGGTGTGAGTGTGGTCTGTGTGAGAGTGCATGTGTGAGTGTGTGTGGTGTGTGTGAGTGCATGTGCATGGGGTTGTGTGACTGCATGTGTGAGTGTGTGCATGTGTGAGTGTGTGTACATGTGTGTGAGTGTGTGCATGTGTGTAAAGGTGTGTATAAGTGTGTTCATGTGTATGAGTGTGATCTGTGTGAGAGTGCATGTGTGTGCATGTCTGAGTGTGTGTACATGTGTGTGAGTGCAAGTGCATGTGTTTGTGCGTGTGTGAGTGTGTGTGTGTGTGTGCGTGTTTCTCTGGAAATGTGTGAGAGGGAGGGAGGACCCTACTCTCTCACATATACATCCAGAGGGCAGCAAGGAAGGTGCAAGGCCTGAACACTTGTTGGGTGGGCAGAAGGCCTGGAACAAAAGCCAGCAGTGAGGACGAGTGCCTCAGCTCCCGGAGAAGTGGGGGTCTGGCCCCAGATGGGGTGTAGGAGGCCTCCTCCAGCTCCCCACTCTGTTCCCAGGTCCCAGCTGAGTGGGGGGCAGCCAGGGGAACGGGAGGATCCCCCAGATTTCTCTTGTAGCTGGAGTCTAGCCCAGGCACTAGAGCCAGGAGACTTCCCAGAAGCCCACGGGCTGGGCCTGAGACTCCTACGGTCAAGTGGAAGGTGGAGCTGGGTGGAAGGACACGCAAGATGGAGGCCGGGGGGCCAGGGCCCATATCCTGGGTGTTCTGGCTCATTCTTTCCTGTTCTGGGCCCCAGAGAGCCATGCTTCCTGCAGACCCTGGGGTTTCCTGTGTGTGTGTGTGTGTGTGTGTGTGTGTGTGTGTGTGTGTGTGTGGTTTTGGGGCTCTGCTGTTGAGACAGTTCTGGGGTAGACACTCCTATGCGCCCCCATCCGCAGCCCTCATGTTCTTGGGGACTTGGCCTGTGACAGAGAGATGAGAGTTGGCCCCTGTGAAGTTTGCTGAGTCTGTAAGATGGCCTTGGGGTGTGTGGCTGGGGGTGGGGAGTGAGTGTGGAGACCCCCCCCCCCCCCCACGCTCCAGCCAGGCTGTCTTGTTTGCTGGTGTGCGGTCTCCACTGCGGGTCACTGCTCTGGGCCGTGGTTTTCTCAACAGGAAAAATGGGGACAATACTAACCACCTCTGGCAAAGATATAAAAGAGCCAAGTGAGGCTAAAACGCATGAGTCGAGGCAAAGCTCTTAGAACAGTCTCGGCACGTGGCAAACAGTAGAAGTTTATGCACGTATGCATGTATGTATGTAGGTAGGTAGGCAGGTATTTATGCTTGATTTTTGGGCCACACCCGGCATGCTCAGGGGTTACCTCTGGTCCTGTGCTCAGGAATTACTCCTGGTGGGCTCGAGGACCGTGTGGGAAGCCAGAGATGGAACCCAGGTTGGCTAAGTGCGATTGCTCAGCCCTACACACTAGGCGTCCGAACTTGGTGCGGGCCCCCTGCGGCCTAGAAGTGTCAGCATCTTTGATGAAAAACCTCTAATAGAGGTCAGGGATGACGTTCAGCCACAGAGCATGGGCTTCGCAGGCACAAGGCTTGATCCCTGGCAGCACCCACACAATTGTTTCCTACTCCTATGCCACCCCCAAGTAATAACAATAATGGTCACTGTTGTTTAGCACTTCCCGAGTGCCAGTTGTGGCTCAGATTTTGGATTTGGCCCAGGGGCTCAGGGGCTTTTCCTGGCTCTGATGCTCAGGAGTCCCTTCCTGGCAGCGCTTGTGGGGGACCCCATACGGTGCCAAGTGGCCAGGACAGCTGCATACAAGGCAAGTTCTTTACGTCCTGGATAATCTCCAATTGTCCATTCATTGAAATTTGGGGAGCGGAAGCACCAGGCAGTGCTCAGGACTTACTCCTGGCTCTGCTGGAGTATCACTCCTGGCAGAGCTTGGAGGCTTATATAAGGGTGCCAGGAATCGTACCTGGGTTGGTCACGTGCAAGGCAAGTGCCTTACCCACTGTGCTAGTTCTCTGGCCGCCCTTGATTGGATTTAATTTATTTATTTACTCATTTTTTTTTGGGGGGGGGCGTGTGGGCCACACCTGGCTGTGCTCAGGGCTTACTTTTGGCTCTGTGTTCAGGGGACCTGGTTCAGCCGTGGGCAAGGCAAGAGCCCTACCCGCTGTACTATCACTCTGACCCCACTTGCTAGATTTGAATAGGGAAGTTATGCCCTAAGATTTGCTCTTCTCTTCATTTTGCAGATGAAGAAATGGAGGCTGGAGAAAGGAAGGACTTGGCACTCGATCTCCCAAGCAAGAGAGGCACCAGCAATGGCATCTAAGCAGCTTGTCTCTCCAGGAAGCTTCCTTTACAGATGCTGACAGGCCACTTACAACGCTGACACTGAGCCTGGTGCCTCCTCCTCCCCTAACTGAAGCCAGGTGCTGCGAGGTGGGTGGTCAGACTGTGTCCGCAGGGCGCCCTTCCTGGCCCTGGGGCAGCTGGTGGACACACAGTCCTCCCACATTCTTTTTATTATTTTATTTTTCGGGGGGGAGGAGGGTGGGTTTGGGTCACACCTGGTAGTGCTCAAGGCTTCTTCCTGGCTCTGGACTGAGGGAGTCACGCTTGGAGGGGTCGGGGAACCATATGGGGTGCCCTGGATTGAACCTGGGTCAGTTATGTGCAAGGCAAGTGCCCTCTCTGCTGTGCTATCTCTCCAGCCCACCCTGCCCAGATTTTTTTTTTCTTTTTGGGTCACACCCAGCATTGCTCAGGGGTCACTCCTGGCTCGGCACTCAGGAATCAGTCCTGGCAATGCTTGGGGGACCATATGGGATGCCGGGACAGAACCCTGGTTGGCCGTGTGCAGGGCAAATGCCCTCCCCGCTGTGCTATCTCACCAGTGCGCCCCCCCCCCCCCGCCCTGTTCTTGACCCTTTGATCTGATCTGTGCTTTTTTTTTTTTTTTTTTTTTGCTTGTTGGGTCACACCTGGCAATGCACAGGGGTTACTCCTGGCTATGCATTCAGGAATTACTCCTGGCAGTGCTCAGGGGACCATATGGGATGCAGGGCAAACGCCCTACCCGCTGTGCTATCACTCCAGCCCCTGGTCTGTGCTATTTAGCGTCCAGGGTTCCATGCTGGATCCATGGAGGCCTAGGCTGGGAACTGTGCCACTTCCTGCCACCCCAATTTCTAAGGGGGGGGGTGCAAGCAGAAGCCCTGTGACTCCATGGAATTAGGGCAGGACCAGAAAGGTGGAGTCAGTGGAGAGAGAAGCCTGCTGGCAGAGAAGCCGCACCCTCCCTGCATGTCCCTGGGTGGGGTGCAGCCTGCCCTGCCCATCCCGCTGACCCCTCATTATCCCAGGTCCTGACACCAATGCAGAGGGAGAATTTTGGGCAGGTGAACCATGCCCTAGCGTCGGGTATTAAGTTTGAGGTACCCCCAAAGGTAGTAATCCAGAGAAAAGCATATGTATGGAATATATATATATAGGGTGGGCCACATTCAGTGATGCTCAGGGTTTACTCCTTGCTCTGGGCTCAGGGATCACTCCTGGAGGTGCTTGGGGGACCATCTGGGGTGCCAGGTGTCAAATCCAGGTTGACAGTGTGCAAGGCAAGTGCCTTAATCCCCGGACTATCTCACTGGCATCCCGAGAGGAATATTTTGGTGTGGTTCTTCAACAAATGGAAACGCATGCCAAAAATCCCGCAGGAACAGAATTTTCAACAAATACAGACTCCAGCCCTCCACTTGCACAAACACCTGATCACCAGCGCTTTCCCTTTCCTCCTGACCCTCGCTCCAAAGAAACTTTCTTTGCAAAAACAGCCTGCGGGCTGGGCTTTGCTCTTTGATTTTTCCCAAAATGTTGTATTACAATATTATTTATTTGGATGGGTGATTGTTTTTCCCCCATCCCTTAAATTCTGCTCACTTTGATTCCAGTGTGGTGGAAACCACAGCCCTGGGGTTGAACTTCTCAGCAAGGTACCCTTTCAGCTGTGGGACCATCAGCAATCAAAGAACATTTCCTGGGGCTGGAGGGACAGTACAGCTGGTAGAGCATTTGCCTTGTATGTGGCCAACCTGGGTTTGATCCCCGGCATCCCATATGGTACACCAGCAGTAATTTCTGAGTGCAGGAATTACTGAGCATTGGAACTGGATCGACAGTACAGCGGGTAGGGCATTTGCCTTACATACAGTTGACCCGGGTTCGATCCCTGGTATCCTATACGGTTCCCCAAGCACCGTCAGGAGTAATTCCGGAGTTCGGAGCCAGGAGTAACCCCTGAGCATTGCTGGGTGTTACCCAAAAAGCAAGAAAAAAAAAAGACACACACACAAAAAAAGAAATTACTGAGCATCATCAGGTGTGACCCAAAGAGCCAAAAAACTAAATAAAATAAAATAAAATAAAATAAAACAAAGAACCTTTACTTCTCCTGCCACACCCCACATCCCCCAGATGAGGAGGGGATCTAGCATCCAATGGCAGCACAGATACGCAAGTTCAAGGCCACTCTTCATTCTGTTTTTTTTTTTTTTTTCCTTCCCCGTTTTGGGACTCTATCCAGCGCTGTTCAGGGTTTACTCCTAGCTCTGTGCTCAGAGATCACTCCCGGCAGGGCTGGGGGACAGTATATGGTGTCAGGATGGACCAGGGGTCAGCCGTGTGGCAGACAAGCATTGTATTATTTCTCCGCTTGCCTCATTCCTCATTCTAATTGGCAGTGCGGCGACCTCCCGTCTTCCCCCGACCTCCAGAGGCAAAGCCCGCTCTGCTTCCCTGTTCACTCATTTCTACCCTGGACTCTACTAGAGTCCTAAGGCAACATCTCAGGTATTGGAACAAAAAGGGCTGATTCCTAGAGGCTGAGACTGCAGAGGGTCAGGTGCTCTCTCTCAGGGCTGAAAGAAATGATGACGTCACTGCCCAACAGCAAGATCTCATTGGATGCTGGACGTGTGTGTGTGTGTGTGTGTGTGTGTGTGTGTGTGTGTGTGTGTGTGTGTGTGTGTGCTGCCAGGGATCGAACCCAGGGCTTCACACATGCAGGGCAGACGGCCTACTGCTGAGTCACATTCATAGCCTCACTGGCCATTGCTCTGATGAGTTAAGTAAAGGCTGTTTGGGGCCTGGAGCGATAGCACAGAGGGAAGGGCGTTTGCCTTGCACATAGCCGACCCGAGTTCGATTCCCAGCATCCCATATGGTCCCCTGAGCACCGCCAGGAGTAATTCTTGAGTGTAGAGCCAGGAGTAACCCCTGTGCATTGCCGGATGTGACAAAAAAAAAAAAGGCTGTCTGAATGGTGGCCACTGAGGAGAGTGCTTGAAATTGGGAAGGCTCCTCTCCGTCAGATCTGGAAGTTCCTTCCGACTCTCGTTCCTTAGCCTTTTTGAGGGCCCGGGAGCTGGCTCAAGGGATTGGGTTCATGTTTTGCCTGCGGTGGGGGTCTGGGTTCAGTTCCCACTTGGTCCTCTGAGCACCGTAAGGAGTGACCTTCGAGTACCATGCTAGGAATATGCCCTGAGCACTGCCGGGTGTAAACCCACAGCAAATAAACACACAAGAAGTCTCAGTGACGTTCATGCTGATTAATCACCTCCCGTCTTCCGGGCAACTGATTTGTACTATTTCACTTAAACCACAGCCACCTGGACGGGGGTGGGTTCTTATCTCTGGTCTGTGGTCAGTGGTCACTGAGGCTAAGGGAGACACTGAAGGTGTTTTTGGGACAGTGGAGCGGTGGCCTGCGGAAGGTCCTGCTCCCTACATCCCCTCTCAGAGCTGTGAGGATGAGGGGGGGCCCCTGGGTGGGCGGAGGAGAGCCTGTGGACTGAGAGTTCAGAGGTCAGGGTTCAGCAGTGACTTTAAGATTTCTATAAACAAGGGGGCTTTGGGTCAGTCCCCTCTGCTCCCGAGGGGGCCCTGAAGCCCTGTTTGTGGAACGTGTTCTGTGAGGCCATTCCTGGATGCCAGGGCTGGCTGCGGGGAGCTGGCATGAGGCGTGGGTGCAGCGGGGACTCAGCCTGGCTTCAAACCCTCCCTCCTCCTGCCCTGCTGTGTGGCCTCCGGCATGTCACTGTGCAGAGCTGCTGGGCCCTGTGTAGAATCAGTGTTTGTGTGCCCTGGGGGTGCGGGGGGGGGCGTGCATCGTGCAGGGAATTGGAGGTGGCGGGGAGAGCGTTGTTCTGTGAGAAGGTTTTTGTGTTTCCTTCCCTCCAGGGTTGTGTCTGGGGTATGGGAAGGCGAGAAGCAAGTGGACGGGGCTTTTCTGCCCAGGACTCTTGCTTGACAGAGACTGTTGGGTGCTTTTCTTTTTCAATAAAGGTGAATTAATCTATTCTGTTTTTGAGGGCTGGAGCGATAGCACAGCGGGTAGGGCGTTCGCCTTACAAGTGGCCAACATGGCCGACCCGAGTTCGATTCCTCCGCCCCTCTCGGAGAGCCCGGCAAGCTACCGAGAGTATTCGATATACCAGACACAGTAACAACAAAGTCTCCAATGGAGACGTTACTGGGCCCGCTCGAGCAAATCGATGATCAACGGGAGGGGGGCCTTTTTTAATCTATTCTGTTTTTGGGGTGGAGCACACCTGGCAGTGATCAGGGTTTTTCCTGACTCTGCACTCAGCAATCGCTCTTGGTGGGTTTGGGAGGACAATATAGGGTGCTGGGGATCAAACTTGGGTTGGTTGAGTACAGGGCAAACACACTACTCACTGAACTATTGCTCTGCCCCCTAATTAACCTACTCTCTATTCTGGCAGCGGTGGGGATGGAACCCCAGAGCCTCATACATGCCAAGCAAGTGCTATACCCACTGAGCCATCTCCCTGGCCCTTGTGGGGAGTTTCTGTGTTTTGCTTTTGAGCCACACCTGGTGATGCTCAGAAGTTAGTCCCGGCTCTGTGCTCAGGGAGCACTCCTGGTGGTGCTTTGAGGGGACCATATGGGATGCCTGGGATTGAACCTGGTTTGGCCGTGTGTAGGGCAAAAGCCCTAACCACTGTACTATCTTTATGGTCCTATTGTGGAGCTTTTTAATCCTAATCACATCATCACAGCAGCCCTCCAATGCTGCCTGTGGGGATGGGGACTCCATGTCAACTTCTTTCTTTCTTTTTTTGAGAGGGGGGGGGTCATACCCAGTGATGCTCAGGGATTACTCCTGGCTCTGCACTCAGGAATTACTCCTGGCGATGCTCGGGGGGACCCGATGGGGTGCTGAGGATTGAACCCGGGTTGGCCGCGTGCAAGGTAAAGCCCTCTCCACTGGACTATCGCTCTGGCCCCCCACGTCAACTTCTTGCCCACCACAACTTAGCTTGGCCAAACACAGAGATAAGTGGGTCCAGCATGGTGTCAGGCTTTTCCCGTAGACTCTGGCCAGTGTGTGTGTGTGTGTGTGTGTGTGTGTGACTATAGCATCTGTGTGTGATGTGTGTGTGTGTGTGTGTGTGTGTGTGTGTGGTGCATGGCGATGTGTGGCTGGGTGGAGCTGGCTGGCTGGGGTGCAGCAGAGGGGAGGTACCTGTGTCTGCCAGAGCTCGGCTCACAGTAGTTGCTCAATAAATCTACGCGAGGTGCATGCATGCAGGTGCACTTGGGATGCTACTGCTTGACCTGGGCAGCAGGGCCATGAGGATGAAGCCGAGAAGGTCAGGGCTCCAGGACCTGGTCCTTCTGCTTTCTCCAGCTCCTGCAGTTCCTCCCCTCCGGGCCGCCTGTTCCCCCAGCCCCTTCTGAGGAGGCCTTGTCGGGTTTGAGAGCAGAAGAGGAAAAGCAGCCAGGGAGAGCATCCTGTCCTCTGTCCAACAGATTCAGGAGACACCTGCCTTTCCTGGGTCCATGGCGTGTGGGAGGAAGGGTGAAAGAAAACAGGACAGGCCGAGGGCAGGACTGGGTGTGTGTGTGTGTGTGTGTGTGTGTGTATGTGTGTGTGTGTGTACGCGTGGTGGGGAGGAGAGAGAGGCAGCCTGGACAGGGTGCGAAGAGTTAAGGAATGAGGTCAGACACTCTGGCAGCGGCCTGTTGACCAGCGCCAGTCCAGTGCCCTGCACTGGTCTCCAGGGACCGGGGATCTGGCTGGGGCTGGGGAGAGAAAGGGAGCCTCAGGGGGTGGCTGGGGAGAGGGTTTCCAGAGGCCAAGGGATGGAGAAGGGGAGATAGCGGCTGGATGAGGGGGTGCCGCAGGAGGGATAAAGGGGAGATACGGGGCCATCTTGTGAGTCTGAGCTTGGAGGGGAAGAGGAGGGGGCGCCACGGGGCCAGGCACCTGGGCCCTCACATGTGCCCCGGCTCCAGACGCTGCCCTCTGCTGAGGTCTGAGCCTCCCCCTGAGCCCAGAAATCGCCCTCTAGGCGGCGGCTCTCCCTGCCAAAGGAACTCCTCGGCCTTTCCGGAGCCTGAAGGGGCACGAAGCTTCCACCTCTGAGGCCAAAAGATTGTGCATCACCTTTCCCGGCTGAAAACGGTCACTTCTGGGAGTGCCCGGCAGCCCTGGGGAGGGCAGTGGCCATTCACTAAACGCTCATAAACGCAGTCCGGAGCCGGAAGGCCGCCCTGGAACCTCGGCCAAATGCACTCGCTGTTGATGGACCTTAACCAGTTGCCTGAGTCTTTGCGGGCTCATGCCAGACGCTGTCAGGGAGCAGGCTGGGCCCTGGGACCTCACTCTGCCAGGTGGCATGAGAAGTGCCGGGCACCTCAGCTGCCTCCCTCGCCCCCTGCTCTTCCCTCCCGCGCTCCCCTCCACTTCCTTCTCTCCTCGCTCCCTCCCTCCCTCCCTCTCTCCCTCCCCATCCTTGCAGGCATCACCATGGTATCACAGCAGAACAGAAACCCAGAGCTATTCACCCACCTCTCCAGCCCGCCCCATACCAGTCCTAGTGCCGCCTGCCTCCCAGGGACCTCACGGCTCCCCCCACCCCCAAGCCCCCCGGGAGCCCACCAGGTCCCTGTCTGCCTTCTCAGCCTCAGTCTCTGTGTCTGTACAATGGGGGAAGGGAGGGCTTCATGGCCTGACCTCTGCCCTGCCCTGCCTCTTCTCCTTCTTCCCGCTCCGGGGCTCTTCTGAGCACTTGGCGATCCAGTTCTCAGACCTCCAGGCTCCAGCCCGGAGCTGCATTTCGCCATCTCCTCCCCTGCCCTGTCTATCTGGGCAACCATCACACTGCCTGGTGGCCCAGGTCAGGGGGCAGAGAACTAACTTTGGCTGACAGCTCAGTGAGCAGCTGATTATCCTGGACAGGAGACAGGAGACACACTGGCTCCTTCCGGCCAGTTAGGCAAGGTGTGTGTGTGCGTGTGTGTGGAGGGGGGGGGTGCCTGGGTCAGTCTTGGGGTGGGGTGAGGGGTTGCAGGTATGCGTGGTGCGGCTAAGCCCCGACTCAGCCCCGAGCGCCCCAGGAAAAGCCCACCAGCCCTTCCCCTGCGGGTCAGCTCCGGAGCCATGGCCACTCTGCCCTCCTGATGCCCAGGCCGGGCTCACGGTGCAGGGCTGGGCACCCGCTCTCTGCCCAAGTAGGGTCCACGCTTGCATGACCTGGAGTGAGGACTGGTCGGACAGTCACGTGGAGGGTTCTCGGGCCCCACACACGTTCAGGGCCACGTTCTCCAGCCGGCGTGGCTGTCCATGTGCCCGTCTGTCCCGGGAGAGCCCTGGGGCTCTTGGCCGCGTCTCCTGCTGCCTTCTGCCACCCACCTTGGTATCCAGCATGTCCGTCTGGCCAGCCGCCGGCTTCAGTCCATCTTTGGGGGGCTGAAGGTGGAGGGGGGCGGTGGGGTTCAGGGTGCCCTGAGGGAGGAGAGGAGAAGGGTCTGGAAATGCCACCCCAGATGGGAGTTGTCACCTCCCACACTGTACAGGTGGCAAGAGCTGCCCCCCTTCCCCGGCCCTGCCTTTCCCACTCCGCCCTGGGAATTGGGGGGGCTTTGCCTGTTATGTGGTGGTGGTCTAGGATCCAGGTTCCGTTTTGCCTGGCGGCGGGGGTGGGGGGGTCTCCATCTCCTTTGCCAGCGGAACCAACCCCAGAAAAACATCACTCAAAAAGCCAGGAAATGGGGTTGTATGGGAAGCCAACGTCCAAGACAACAGGGCACCCGGGGCTCTGGACCCCTCCCGTCTGCCTCCTCTCCCTGGGGTCTGTCCCCATCTCTTCTTAACTCCTGGTTCCTGCCTGGCACCCCGGACCTCGCTTCTCTCCCTCCCCCGCCCCCGTCGGCCCCCTCCCAAGCCCCCTCGTTGTACTCACCATGGGTGTGGAGAGAGGTTTGTGGGGGTCCTCAGTGTCACTGCCTCCCCGGGGGCCGACGGTGTCTCCAGGGACCCAAACACCTGGCTCTGGGGGGAGCTGCGCCCTGTGCTGGCAGCCGGAGAGGCACAGCCAGTGATTGGCATGTCCCACCCCCTGGCACGCCAGCCTGGGGGGGGGGGGGGAAGGGAGGAAGGCAGAGAGAGGGAGGGAGGAGAGGGAAGAAAGGAAGGGAGGGGGGCTGGAGGGAAGCCTGGGGCCAGCGTCAGGGTTGGACCAGGTCCTGCGAGGTGTCCCCTCCTCCGCCGGGCCGCCCCCCTCCCTTTAGTGGAGCCCCCACAGGGAAAGGGGAGCATATAGGAGAAGAGCAGCAGCTCCGGGAAGGCTAAAAGTCCAGAACAGAAGAGAAGGCGGATGCAGGGAGACAAACACCCACACCCACTGCACAGAGACTCGGCGGTGCGCGCGCACACACAAGCGCGCGGCCACACACACGCGCACACACACGCGCGCACACACACACACACACACACACTCACCAGGAGCTGGTTCCCGGGCGCCGCCCTCCCTCCCCACCTGAGCGTCCCCCAGAGCCTGCGCGCACCCCACCCTCGCCCAACACGCGCCTGGCGCTCACATGCTGTTTCCCTCCCACACGCCCTGCCCCTGCGGATGCCCACGCGCCCACCCACCCCGCGCGTCCTCCCCGCAGCGAAGGCGCGCGGGAGCCCTTCTGTTTGGAAATGACACATTGGGCCTCACGTGAGCGGCTCCAACTTGGAAGCCACCCAGGGGGCCGGCGCGGTGGCCCTAGGGGGGCTGGGCTCTGCGTGCGCTCGCTCGGGAGCCCGGGCTGGAGGGGCGTCTGGCTTGCGGGGGTGCGGTGCGTGAGCGGGTAGGGGGGGCGTGCAGAAAAGGGGTGCTTGTGTCTTCTCTGCCCTCCGCCGGGTCCCTGCAGGTCCCTGTGTCCCAGGCAGCCCTGTAAACGCAGGTGTCGCCCGGTCCGTCTGCAGCCGGGACGCCAGTGCGCCCCGTGTGTCTGGCTCCGTGTGTCTCCCGGTGACTGGAACTTGCTAATTCTGACAAGCATCGCAGCCTCCCCTCTCTCCCTGCTCCACCCCCAGCTTCCCCTTGGAAGACAGACAGACAGACAGCTCTCCTCCCAGCTTGTCAAACTCCGTCTCCCCGACTCCCACTCGGGGATCACAGGTGTGTACCTGGGAAGTGAGCCCGCCGGGCACCCTCTCCCCTCCTCCCCGGGGCCACTGCCCGCCCAGCGTCCTTGCTTGGATTTCTGTGTTGAGTTTCCTCCGAGATGGGACCCTTCCTGGGGGCGTGCATTGTCAAAGAGTTGGGGTGTTGGGCAGTCCTCAGGGGCCCTAGACACCTCCTGGGAGCTGATGGGGAGGAGAGATGGTGTGTGTGTGTGTGTGTGTGTGTGTGTGTGTGTGTGTGTGTGTGTATGTGACTCGTGAAGACCGCTGGGCAGGGAGGGTCGATTATCCCCATTAGGGAGACAAACCGGGAAGGGACGTGGGTCACATGTGACCATATACATATATATATATATATGTGTGTGTGCATATATATATATAATTTATTTTGTGGGGGGGGTGTGATCACACTCAGCAGTGCTCAGGGGCCATTCCCAGCTCCATCCTCACTCCCAGGGGTGTGGAGGGAAACTTAAATGGTGTGGGGATGGCCCTGACCCCCTCCCCCCATGCCAAGCTGGCCCTGCCCTTTGAGCCGCTCAGGTCTCTAAGTCCTGATTTTGGAGTGGACCACTGCCCTCCTGCCCAGTTTGCCTCTGCACCCGTTTCTAAACACCGATGCCCAAGGAGGCCATGTGGCTTCGCCAGCCTGGAGCTCGGTGCCCCTTGGAGCTGGGGTGGGGGGAGCAGACCCTGGAGTCTCTGGGGCTGGGTCAGCAGTTGTGGGGGTGTGGGGCAGAGGTGGCAGGTCCATGGGTGTGTGTGTGTGTGTGTGTGTGTGTGAGAGAGAGCACCAACTCCCTTCCCCTTTGAGGTCTCCGCTGCAGCGTGGAAGGGAGTCTGAGCATTCCTGGCAGCCCGTTCACTCCCGGGGCATGTCACCCCTCACCCCCCATCTTCATGGTCACCCTGCCAGTCCCTGGCGGAGGGTGGGTGAGGCCAGGGGCTGCCCCCTGCTGGGCGCTCCGGGTGCGGGAGGGCCCCGCGGGTACTTGTGCGCGTACACGTGGCTGAGTGTGGGGGTGTCAGGCCTCCCCGCGCCACATCCATTTCCGAGTCTGAATCAGGCTCTCTCCTGGCCCCCCCTCCCCCCCACACCCCATCTCCTTGGTCTCCCTTTCCTCTTCTTCCACCGCCTCTGCACACGTCCCCTTAGAAATAAAAACACTTATTTTGTAGGCGGGAGGGGAGGGTGTCCAGCTTTCGCCTGTCCCCCCTCCCAGCCCCCCACCGCCCCCCCAACCCCGCCCCCCCACCCCAAAGCAGTCCCAAGCGGTTTCCCTTCCCAGGGCGGTGCAGCTAACAGGGTCGGGGAGGAAGCCCCCTTCCCCGCTCCCCCACCCCTCCACCCCCTCCCCTCCACCCCCCTCCCCCCAGTCCTGGCTCTTCTCCGCGCAGACTTGGCTGGCTCCCATGCGCAGATGGGGAAACTGAGGCAGGCAGGGAGCAGGGCGGGAGGGCCGGGAGCAGCTCTCCCACCCGGCGCTCTCACCGCCCCCGCACCCGCGCCCGATTTAGCCGCGGGGAGGCTGGGAACATTGTCTTTATTTTAAGCCGCCCGAGTGCCGCACGAACGCGGCTGCTCGCGACAAAGGGCTTCGCCGAGCCGCGGCAGGCGGCGCACGTGGGGGGTCGGGCGCGACCCCCCAAGACGCCCTGTCGGACCTCAGCCTCTCCTCTGGCATCCCGGGGCGGGCGGGGTGGGACTCAGATTTCTGGGCCTGGGTCCTCCCTCCCTCCCTCCCTCCCTCCCTTGGACGCTTTGGCCGGTGGCTATTTTAGGTGCCCGGACTGAGGACTCGCTTCCCCGCTTCCCCACTCCCCGAGGGAATTCGGGGTCGCCCTCCCCTGCGTGGCCGCTGCGCCCCCTCTTTCTGCCGCGCGGCGGGCGAGTGGAGCAAAGCGGCCGCGGGTGCAAATCGAGCGCCGCCGCCGCCGCCGCCGCCGCCTCCTCCCGGCTGAAGCGCCTCGGGTCGCCCCGAACCCGGCCACGTCCGCGGAGCTCGAGGTGCCTCCCGGCTGCGCTGTTCCACGCTAAGTTGCAGGTTGCACGAGGCGCAGGCGTGTCCCCGCGGCGAAAAGCGTTGCTGTTGTTATAATTATAACCGCGACTGAGCTCTTAGTACCTGCCGGGCGCTGCTGAGCGGGCGAGGCGCATTCACTGGTGGTGACCGTGGTGGGGGGTTGTTCTGCCAAAAGCATCCCCGCGGGATGCTCTATTATTATTCCCATTTTACAGATGAGTAAATTTACCAGCTGCAGGCACCCCGTGTTGCCATCAGCGTCCTCCTGGGCGCAGGGTGGGAGTGAGTGAGTGAGCCGGTGACTGACATATCCCCCGGGGCCAGCCTTGGGAAAGTTGGGATGCGGACCCCTGACCCTCAGGGATAGGGGAGGAAGGAAGTGGGCTGGTTCAGCCTGCAAGCTCTCCGCACCCTCAGCATGTGTGTGTGTGTGTGTGTGTGTGTGTGTGTGTGTGTGTGTGTGCGCGCGCGCGCGCGCGCGCACACGTGCGCTTTTCGACCCTCACTCTGTCTTGGAATGCTATATCCATTTGCATCCATTTTCACCCTGTCAGAGTGCAAAACCCAGAAAAAAAACTAGCCGCTTTCCAGGTGTCCCCAGCCCATGGCCCCACCTGCAGCTGTTAGAAGCCTGCTGCAAGCCTGGGGAGGGGGGTGATGGATGGCCTCACTCCCAAGGGATGTCCCTTCTATTTGGCGGAGGGCAGTGCAGGTCCGGCTCCTGGTCTGCCCATTGCTTCAGGCTCTTACTCTTCCCCCCTAGAGTGGGGGTGCTTCTCTGATTCAGGAATTTAAAAATATAAGAAAATTCAAGGTGGGTGTGTGTGTGGATAGAGCAGGCCTAGTAAGAAGTCTTGGGATGTATGACTGAAACCCAAGCACAAAAATTTGTAAGTCTACAACTGTACCTCATGGTGTTTCACTAATAAAAATTAATAAAAAAAAATCAAGCAGTTGCACGTACATTTGTTAAAATAAACTACTTTCCCATACAAAAAAAAAAGGAAGTCTTGGAGTTCTTGGGGTTCTGGCTGCCCAAGAGAAAGTGACCACAACAAAAGCATTATTTTCTGTATAGGAGAACCAGTAGCTATGCATCTGGTGAGAAAGTTGAGGCCAAGTGGAAACAGCCTCTCTGCCCACGAGCCTCTCACCACCCTGGCCCTGCTCTGAGCTGGAGTCCCCCTGGGAAGGGGTCTGTTCTCAGCACCTCCCCCAGCCTTGAGGTCAGCTTTCCCCAAAAGATGTGTTGGAGTTGGTGTCCCGGGCTGGGGACCACAGGTGTACGAGCTGGGTCTAGTGACCGGAGGTGTGGTGGGCTTTGGAAACCTCTACAAGGAGTCTTCAATCCTGTCAGACTGACCACAGGGCGTCCCTAACCTTGTCTGTCAGGCTGGAAACCTCAACCTTAGAGTCCTGGTCCCCAGCTGGGCACTTGGTGGACGGACATGGATTGGCCAAAAGGGACCAACCGTTCCCGCAATGGGGAGGCTACTGCCTCTAGTTCAATGCTCAGTGGTCAAAAACCAGCTTGAGGGGCTGGAGTGATAGCACAGCGGGTAGGGCGTTTGCCTTATATGCGGCTGACCCGGATTCGATTCCCAGCATCCCATATGGTCCCCTGAGCACCACCAGGAGTGATTCCTGAGTGCAGAGCCAGGAGTAACCCATGAGCATTGCTGGGTGTGACCCAAAAAGCAAAAAAAATCAAAACACCAAAAACTGCTTGAAAAAATTGACCACTGAATATTAAATGTAATCAAATAATGTGATACATTAAAAAATTAAATAAAAAAATAGAAAACAAAAGAAAAAAAACGACCAATCGCGGGGACTTTCCTTTGTGTGGTGTGTGGACACACTGTTCCCTGGTTTCCAGCCACAGGAGGCTGGAAAGACTCAAGCTTGGGGTGGGGGCAGCGGTGTGGTCCCTGGGACTTCTCCCCCACTGCCCGCTCAGTCTTGGCGCCCAGGCCAACCCACGCTGGTGGGCGAGGCAGGACCCGTTTCGAGGTCCCTTGTCCCGGGCCCCAATAAGTTTGTTTCCTTCCTTTGTGGTCATGTTTGTTCCTAACTCCCGCGGGGGGCGTATGCCTGGCCCTCGAGCCCCTATGGGGAGGGGACTGAAGCTGGGGGCGCAGTCGGGTGTGGAGCCTCAGCGCACCCTCTCTCCTCCCCTCCTCTCCCCCAGCCCCCCACGCAGGCGCAGAGAGGATGTCGCTGGGCAAGGGGCTGCCTCTTCTTCCCCGACCCGTGGTGTCAGGAACTGGGGAGCGGATGCCCAGGTCGCTGCAGGGGTGCCCGGTGTCATCGGCCCCTCGCGCTGCGCCCCCTAGCGGCCAGCCCTGCTCTGTGCCTAGGGGGGCCGAGGGCCTAGGACGCCTCTAGGGAACGGACTCATTGTACCAACTTCTCCTTCCTACCACACAGTTTTTGGTTAGTTTTTAGGTTCTTTTTTTTTTTTTTTTTTGGTTGTTATTTGTTTTTGGTGTGGTCCCCTGAGCACCACCGCCAGGAGTGATTCCTGAGTGCAGAGCCAGGAGTAACTCCTGAGCATTGCCGGTGTGACCTAAAAAGCAAAAAACAAAACAAATCAACAAAAACA
The DNA here is from genome assembly GCF_029834395.1 of Sorex fumeus. Classification (NCBI taxonomy): domain Eukaryota; kingdom Metazoa; phylum Chordata; class Mammalia; order Eulipotyphla; family Soricidae; genus Sorex; species Sorex fumeus. The sequence continues at coordinate 2,490,421 of NW_026606150.1, forward strand.
ACACAAAAACTGCTTGAAAAAAATGACCACTGAACATTTAAATGTAATCAAATAATGTGATACATTTAAAAAATTAAATTAAAAAAAAGAGTTGAAAACAAAAGAAAAAAGCGACCAATCAGTAGCCCCATTGATGCACAGGGGCTACTCCTGGCTCTGTACTCAGGGATCCCTCTTGATGGGTTCAGTGGAACATATGGGATGCTGGGGATCGAACTTGAGAAGGCGGCTTGCAAAACAAATGCCCTACCTGAGGTACTATGTCTCCCACCGTACTATTTTTTTTATTCATTTACTTTTGTTGTTGTTGGTTGCTTTTTTTTCTCTTTTGTCCACAGGTGGGTTGAAGGATGGAGCAGGCTGATGTCAGGAGCTGACTACTCTATTCCCAGCTGCTTTAGTGCATCACTCATTGAATCCTTCTAACAGGAGGAAGAAGGTTCTGCAAAGAATCCCATTTTACAGATGAAGATCGAAGGCCCCTAGAGGTTTTGTGAACTCAGTCTACCTTTCTGACTCATTGTGCAGACTTTGGTCTGGAGTCTAAGAAGGAGGGTGTGTGTGTGTGTGTGTGTGTGTGTGTGTGTGTGTGTGTGTGTGTTTTCTAAGAAGGAGGGATGGTAGACCCTAGAAATTGCTAAAACAATATCTCCCCAGTCCTTCATTTTTTTGTCCTATGTATTTTTTTGGGGAACCACACCCAGCACGTCTAGTGTGTTTAGGGCTTCTCTCTGGCTCTGCTCAGAGATCACTCCTGGCAGAGCTTGGGGAATCGTATAATCATATGCAGAATTTGGGTTGGCTGCAGGCAAGACAAGCGACTTAACCCCCATACAAACTGTTTGGCTTCAAACAAACATGTTGTTAGCTACAAGTACGTGTTTCAGTATTTTACTTTATTTGGGGGGCAGGGGAGCAGGGGGTATACCCCTTTGGCGCTCTGGGCTATTCCTGGTGCTGTGCTCAGTAGTGTCCATATGCAGTGCTAGCCTTGGTCCAAACCTGGTCTAAGGGATGCAAGGCAAGTGCCTTAATTCCCGCCAAAATAGGGAACACTTTTTCCTAATTTATAGATGAGGACATCCTATTATCTCATTCTTACTTTGGACGACCTGCCAGGCTACCGAATGTAACCTGCCCACACGGCAGAGTCTGGCAAACTCCCTGTGGTGTACCCAATATGCCAAATACCAATAACAATGATGGGTCTCATTCTTCTAACCCTGAAAGAGCCTTAAATATGGCACTTTATAAAATCTCAGGGCTAGGGCGAAGGAGATGTTACTGGTGCCTGATCGTGATAGATGAGGAAACTGGGGCACTGAGTGGTTCACTCCTCCCCTAGTTCCTGTAACTGGTCGGTACCAGAGCTAGGTCAGTCAACACCCAGTCCTTGCTTTTGCTCCCATCCTAAACGTCCGTCTCCCCCCACCCCCCCATATTAATGCCAAGGCATCCACATAGCTCCTTCCTCCTTGTCCCCCATCCTTCCTCGCCTTGTCCTTTAAGATTCCAGCACTATGGGGACAACCAGCTTTTCTGGCAGGGTCTAATAGTGCCCTGGCCCTGGGGTGGGCCCCCTTTCCCACCTTAGCGCCTCCCCCAACCTCAGCACGGAAAGAGGCCAAGATGGATGAGCTCAACTGGGCCTCAGAGGTCGCCTGTTTACTCTGGGCTGACACACGCTGTGATTAACTGGGCACAATTGAGTTAAGGACTCAGAGAGCTGGAGGCTCAGGCTGGGGCCGGGGCAGGGCCTGGCTGCTGGCTGCCTTCCAGAATCTGGGGCACAACAGGGGGGTTGCAGGGAACTCCTGGGAGATGGGGTACAGGCCTTAACCTTCTAGGCTCTTCTTAACCTTCTTTTTGTTTCCAGGGGGGATGGAAGGCATGGAAGGAAGGGTTGGCGGTCTCTAAGCCCTGGGATTTAAGGGGAAAGAAACCTTTTGTAAAGCCTTGATTTAATTAATTGATTAATTCATATTGTTTGTGCCATACGCAGCAGTGCCAGGGGCATAGAAGACACTCTGTCCCCACCCTCAGCCCCCCTAAAGGAGAACATCCCCTCCCGGACACAAAGCACTGCTCACTAGCCCTCAGGGTCCTCTTCCTGGCTTTGTTTATTTACTTTTTGATTTGCGGATTTGCTCAGAGGCTACTGATGAGGCAGGTCTCTTCATTCATGGTTTCATGGTTTCAGGTCCTCCAATATATATATATAAATATATATTTGAATATTTCACAAAAATCACAAATCACAAATCATCCTGTTAATCGTCGATTGCCTCGAGCAGGCCCCGGTAACGTCTCCTTCATCCTAGCCCTGAGATTATATTCAAGGCTCTTTAGGAGAATGAGACACATCATTGTTACTGGTATTTGGCATATTGGGTACGCCATGGGGAGTTTGCCAGACTCTGCCATGTGGGCAGGCTACATTCGGTAACCTGCCAGTTTGTCCAAAGTAGGAAAGAGATAATAAGATGTCATAATAGGATGTCACACGGCCGCATTTGCCGCCGCGCGGTTCCGGGAGCTGGTTTTTATAGTCTCTGAGTCTTGGCCGTTGATGGGATTACACGGCGCCAGGGGGCCAGTTGGTGGGTGTGACCCCCGCCTACTGGAATTTGGAGGATCTGGGTGGAGGATGCTCGAGTCCAATCCGAGTAGGCTTGGAGATCTCGGCCCCGGAACCCGCGTGACTTTGTCCCTCTGCCAGTACCTTCATGTGTGCGGAGAGTGGTCTCAGCATGGTGGTGGCTGGTCCTGGAGGTCTTTGGCTGCTGGAGCCCTGGTCGGGGCGGGGAGGAAAGCTCAACCCGCTCCCCTCCAAGGGGCCCCGGCGGCAAGGACAGTCAGGCGCGGGGGCAGGAGACTGCACTCTTCTCTTCTGGGAGCTTTTTGAATATTTATATATAATAAATAAATACATATATTGCTTTTTTGGGGGTCACACCCAGTGATGCTCAGGGATTACTCCTGTCTCTGTGCTCAGGAATTACTCCTGGTGGTGCTTGGGGACCATATGGGATGCTGGTGATTGAACCCAGGTAGGCTGCATGCAAGGCAAACGCCCTACCCAGCTGTACTATGGTTCCAGCCCCACAGGTCCTTGAATATTAAGAGAAAATTTTTTTTTTCTTTTTGAGTCACACCCAGAGTTGACTGCACTCAGGGATCACTCCTGGTGGTACTCGGGGTTTATATGGGAGGCCAGGGATTGAACCTGGGTCAGCTGCATGCAAGGCAAATATCCTACCCGCTGTACTATTGCTCTGGTCCCAGACTTTAATATTCTCAAGAGTGAAAACAGTGTGTAATAAAGATGCCCAGACTCAGAGTTGGAAAGTAGAAAAGTTTATTAGAAAGTAGGAGAGGAGGAACAGATCTATGGGGACTTAGTATAACACTAAGTTAATGATGGCTCTTTTCTGTGGTGCTTTTATAGGAAAACTGGGTCTTTGTGTTACAGATAATGCAGAGAAATTAAAGATAAGGTTTTGTTGGGTGGACCTTTTTAATGATAATCAATAATAATCAGATTTTTTGCTTTTCTTATCAATTGACAAGAAGGTTTCAGAGACTGCAAGGATCCAGCCCCAGGTATTGCTTTAACCTTCAGGTGAGCCTCAGCTCTGGGGCAGAATTTTCTGTTGGACAATTGTTAGCTCCCTGTTTATGACAAAGAGACCAGGAATTTTCAGGAAGTCTAACATGTAGGATGGAGCAGTCAAAAATGAAAGTGTTTCTCAGTACCTGTACTGCAAACCATAATGCCCCCAAAGAAAGAGAGCGAGAGAGAGATCAAGAGAGAGAGTAAGAGGGTCCAGAGAGATAGTACAATGGATAGGGTGTTTGCCTTGCACACAGCTGACCTGGGTTCGATCCCTGGAATTCCATATGGTCCCCCAAGTGCCGCTAGGAGTAATTCCTGAGTGCAGATCCAGGAGTAACCCCTGAGTATCACTGGGCGTGACCCCAATAGAAAAAAGAAAGAAGAAGAAGAAGGAGGAGAAGGAGGAGGAGGAGGAGCAGAGGAGAGAGAGAGAGAGAGAGAGAGAGAGAGAGAGAGAGAGAGAGAGAGAGAGAGCGCTCTGGCTCATCTTTATATTTATTCATTTTTTGGGGGGCAGGCCATGCCCAGCGATTCAGGGGTGCTCTTGGTGGTGCTTCACATAGGATACTAGGGATTGAACCCAGGTCAGTGGTGAACCTAGGTAAGCACCTTACCCACTGAACTATTGCTCTGACCTTTTAATTATTATTTTATTTATTTATTTTAAACTTTTTTTGTTTGTTTGTTTTTGGGTTTTGGGGCCATACCCACTGGTGCTCAGGGCTTCCTCCTGTCTCTGCACTCAGGAATCACTCCTGGCAGTGCTTAGGGAATCATATAGGATGCCGGGGATTGAACTTGGGTCAGCAATGTGCAAGGCAAATGTTCTTCTACCCGCTGTACTATTGCTCTGGCCCCTTACTTATTATTTTAGCAGGTAGGGCGCTTGCCTTGCACACAGTCAACCCGGGCCGACCCTGGTTCGATTTCTCCACCCCTCTTGGAGAGCCCGGGAAGCTACCGAGAGTATCTCGCCCGCACAGCAAAGCCTGGCAAGCTCCCCATGATGTATTCGATATGCCAAACACAGTAACAAGTCTCACAGTGTTACTGGGCCCGCTCGAACAAATCGATGAAAAACAGGAGGACAGTGACTGTGATTCTTAATTTTATTTTGGATGGGGGCATACCCAGCGGTGCTTAAGGGTCATTTCTGGCTCTACACTCAGAAATTATTCCTGGCGGATATGGGATGCCAGGAATTGAACCCATGTGTATGCAAGGCAAGTACCCTACCTGCTGTGGTATCTCTCTGGACCCTTAATTTTTTTTCCTTTTTTTGATTGAGGCTCTGTCGTCGACAGTATTGTTAACAGTGCTTCCCTTTCCATATAGTTCTTACACCACACCTGTCACCAGTGTATCCATCCCTTCTTCCCCCAAGGACGCCAAGAGTCCCTTTTAACTCTCCCCTAAATTCAACCATGTGGATCAGTTCTCCATTGTGTTGCCCTTGGTTCTTTGTTGCTCCCTTGTTATGTATAAGAACCATAGATGAGAGAGATCGTTCTGAGTTTATCCCTTCACTTCTGACTGACTTTACTCAGCAGAATCACCTCTAGTTCCATCCTTGTTGTGGCAAATGCTGATTTTGTTCTTTATTAGCACTGTATAGTACTTCATCATATAGATATATCACAGCTTCTTGATCCATTCATCTGCATTTGGGCATTTGGGTTGTTTCCATATCTTGTCTATTGTGCTAAGTGCGGCGATGAACATAGGTGTGCATATATTCATTTTTTTTTCCTTTTTGAGTCATACCCAGCAATTCCCAGGGGTTACTCCTGGCTCATGCACTAAGGAATTACTCTTGACAGTTCTCGGGGGACCATATGGGATGCTGGGAATCGAACCCAGATCGGCTGCATGCAAGGCAAAAGTCCTACTCACTGTACTATCACTCCAGCCCCAGGTGTGCATATATTCTTTTGAATGAATGTTTTTATTCTTTGGTGATAGATGGGTACACCTCTTTACTTGGGGTGCTTGCTGAGGGTGGCTCCCCTCTTTTTGTGGTGCTAACACACTTGTTGTGAGGCTGAAAATTCTTTGGATCACAGGGAACCACAGACAGCAGAGCTTCCAGGCTCAAAGGGTAGAGCCGCCAGGATTGTGTTCAGTGTATGTGAGACGCCTGGGATTTAAACCTGGGATCATAAACCTAGTGCAAAGCAGGCCCACTAAACCCTCCTGTTTTTTCTTTGCACCCAGAAACCTTTCTTTGAAGCTTGACCTCCCAGCAGGAAATGGTGGCAGTGCAGGGAGAGGGTGAGGGAGGAAGGTAGCTTGGGTCCCTTTGGGTTTTGGAAGGTGAGAATATAGCCTGGTCTGGGCTTCAAGCCATCTTGCTTCATGGTGAATTTTTATCTAGTTTGTCTCCCAGGTATGGGGACTTCTCTCTTGAGTGTATATCCAGTTCGTTCTGGTTTTTCTACCAGTAGGGTGGCTCTGTCAACTTTCTGGGGTGAGGATCAAATCCAGCTCGATCCTTCCTGGGACTGTTTGTACTCTTGTTCTACATTCCAGTACTCATTCTGAAAAAAAAATTTTTTTAACAATAGTTGTGGTGTAGAAGTCACATAGAACAGCCCATAGCCTGTAGACAGACACTTCCTCTGGTTTGCAATTGCAGCCCTCTCCTAAGGAATCATCTGGAATCTATCCCTAGCTCTGTGCTCCATGCAGGGGAGGAACAAGAGAAACCAGAACCCAGAAGTCTTAGGGTTGTTGGGCTCTTTGGGGAGACAAAATGATTCTGGGAAAGGTATCTGGGTAGAAAGGACCCCTACAATTTCCCAGAGAACAGGCGTAATGTGGAAAAAGGTGGAGAAACATATCCAAGATAGAAAAAGCACTGGTAGAACAAAAAGTCAACCCCATCCAAAAATGGAGGGAAGAGATGAAGAGGAACTTCCTCAAAGAAGACTTACAGATGGCCAAAAGGTCTATGAAAAAAATGTCTGTATCATTTGTCATCAGGGAAATGCAAGTCAAAACAACAATGAGATACTTTCTCTTGCCAGTGAGACTGGCACACAGCACAAAGGACTGAAACAACTAGGGTTGGCATGTGGGGAAAAAGGGACCCTCATTCATACTGGTGGGAATGTTGATTATGGCAGTCTTTTGGGGAAACCGTATAAATACTTGCTGAAAAACTAGGAATTGAATTTCCATATTTCATTTCATTCATTTCATTTCATCATCCTGTTAATCGTCGATTGCCTCGAGCAGGCCCCAGTAACGTCTCTTTCATCCTAGCCCTGAGATTATATTCACGGCTCTTTAGGAGAATGAGACCCATCATTGTTACTGGTATTTGGCATATTTGGTAGGCCACGGGGAGTTTGCCAGACTCTGCCCTGTGGGCAGGCTACATTCGATAGCCTGCAAGTTTGTCCATATGACCCAACAATTTCAATCCTTGGCACCTACTCTAAGGCTCTTACCTACTCTAAACTCTTTTCTTTTTATTTTCAAAATCTTTTCTTTCTTTCTTTCTTTCGTTCATTTTTTTTTTGCTTTCTTTGGGTCACACCAGGTGACGCACAGGGGTTGCTCCTGGCTAATGCACTCAGGAATTACTCCTGGCAGAGCTTGGGGGACCACATGGAATGCTGGGAATCGAACCCGGGTTGGCCGCGTGCAAAGCAAATGCCCTACCTGCTGTGCTATTTGCTCCAGCCCACGAAAACTCTCTTCAGAAAAGACATTTGAACTCCTATGTTCATTGCCGCACTGTTTGCAATAACCTAAATGTGGAAATAAACCAAGTGTCCAAGAACAGATGACTGAATAAAGAAGTTATGGTACATGATGTAGACAGTTAGACAGGGAAGGGCCCCAATGACAACTGAATTCCTAGGGAGTAATAAAACCAATAGGGACAGGACTGCAAACACAGGAACCAAGGCCAGATAAGACCTTCACCTGGCGCCAGCAACACACTCAGAGAAGGCTGGAATCCCCACTGAGAGAAGCTCCAGCAGGAACAAAATGCCAGGAAAGGAATTTCAAAGACCACCAACCACTCCCAACTCTACCCCCTTGGCAACCACTTTAGCAATGGAGTCTTACTTAGCTAGAAAATCCATGTGGGGCACCTTGGGAAAAACCCTATAAGAGCCACCTTGAAGAAAGGAAGCGCTGCTTGAGCCCAAAGTGCTGCTTGTATACATTTGGCCACGTGTGGTTCCTGAGCACATGTGTCACCCACATCTCCCTTTTGGAGATGTATACTGAGGTTCTCTTCGGAGAAGCTCTCATTCTCTCTCCAGTGCATTTACTCTCTCTCCCTTTCTCTTCCTTCTCCTCTTCCTCAAAAACCTCCAAATAAAATCTGTTTTTACTTCTCTGCTCGTCTGCTCCTGAAATTCTTTTCTGTGAGAAAGACAAGGACCTGGAAGGCCTGGGTAAGGCCTAGGACTGGCTTTCTTTTCCTGCAAAGAGCAATTCCTCGCTCTAACCTGAATCCATGGCTCCCTGAGAAATCCGGTGGTGAGGATTAACTCTCAAGCTGAGAGGGTCAAGTGGGAGTCAGGTGTGGCTTGATGGCCACCTAATGGGCCTGGAAAGGCTCTGGCCCTTGCCGCACAGGGACTCAATACAGACTTTATCAATCAGTCCTCTCCTTCCAAGCTGGTCCTGTGAGAAAGTGGCTATTTCTCCTCAATGCCTCACATTAGCCACCCATGATGGCCCACCAACTTCTCTACTTCACTGGCATTAACATTATTGCAAACTATGGTGACTAAAATTTGGGGAAAAAAGAGAAGAAAGGTGGTCCCGGCGGAGAGAGGATTTGATTTCAGAAGTTGTGTAATAAATCATAAGTCAGGTTTCCAGATTGATTGAGTCAAATAGGGACCCAGTCTGGAATTCTCTGAAAGAGAAGGACTCCTGACCAAGTTACTAGCATCAGCCCACCCATCTAGAAGTACAGAAAGCCTGGAGGTGAAGGTAGACCAGATGCCCCCAAGGACTCTGCTAGCTCAATGATTCTGGGAAGATGAGACAGCCAGGGTTTGACTGGGGCTCTGGCCTGGGGGGAGACCCTTCTCCTTCTTATGACCTTTGGTTTCCTGGATATAAAATGAGAGGCAAGGCTACCCTCCTATTCTGTCAAATCTGGTAGTAGGTATAAATGACAATCAAAAAGCCTCTGGGGGCTGGAGCAATAGCACAGCGGGTAGGGCTTTTGTCTTGCACGCGGAAAACCTGGGTTCGATTCCCAGCGTCCCATATGGTCCCCTGAGCACCACCATGAGTAATTCCTGAGTGCAGAGCCAGGAGTAACCCCTGTGCATCGCCAGGTGTGACCCAAAAAGCCAAAAAAAAAAATAGTCTCTGTGGAGCACCGGAGTGAAGGTACAGTGGGGAGGGCTTTTGCCTTACATGTGGTCAATCTTGGTTCAATCCTTGGCATTCCATATAATCTCCCGAGCACCACCAGGAGTAATTCCTTAGTGTTGAGCCAGAAGTAACCCCTGAGCACTGCCAGGTGTGACCCAAAAAACAAGCAAGCAAGCAAGCAAAGAAACAAACAAAACAAAATAAAACACAACAATCCCCAAAAGCCTCTGTGGTAAAATAGGTTAATTTGGCTTTCATTCCCTCAAGATCCTATCCACACCTTTGCTTTCATGAGTTTTTGGTGCCAGGGATCAAAAGATGACACAGGCAAATCCTGTGTCCTACTACAAGAGCCCTGTCCCTGACCCTATCAGAGTTGCTAAATGACAAAAGGGTACAACAAATCTCTGAGAGGCCGAGCACATGCAGTGATTCCCAAACTGATTCCTCTCCAGGACCATTTTGTTTGTTTTGTTTTATTTTTTTGTTTTAAATAGGGAACCTGTGGGGCCTGAGCGAAAGTCCAGCAGAGAGGGTGTTTGCCTTCCATGTGGCTGATCTGGCTTCTATCCCTGGTATCCTGTATGGTTCCCCGAACCCACCAGAAGTGACCCCTGAGTGCAGAGCCAGGTGTAAGCCTTGAGTCCTGCTGGGTGTGACCCCAAACCAAAAGAACAGAGAACCTGAGCAATACAGTGGGTAAGGCACTTGCTGGTTCCTGGCTGAACCGGATTTGATCCCTGGCACCGCATAGGGTCCCATGAGTCTAGAGCCATCAGTAAGCCCTGAATCCTACCGGGTGTGGCCAAATACCCAAAGCAAATAAATAAAATGGAGAACCTGTCTGAGCCCGTAACTGAGACATGCTTGTGAGTCACTCTGGAGGTGAGGCCCCAACAGACTATAATCCTAGGTCTCTTCCTCTGACCTCCAAGGGTTCCTGTCCTGGGCCCCGCCTTTCCTGGCCTTCCCTGTCTCCAAGCCCTTTAATGCTCCTTGAGCCTGAGATTCCCTGAGTGAGTTTCTCTGGCTCTGTCCTAACGGGCTCAGGCTGCTCCCTGGGGCTCCCTGGACAGGGCTCAGCGGTGGCTGCCCGGTGAGTTGATTTTCCTGGTTCCCAAATCCAGCTCCCAGCCTGCAGTAGTAAGCTAACAGATGTCATTGCAAGGTCTCTGACCCACGTGTCCTGGCCCCTGGCTTCAGACATTCTGCCCCTTGACCCTCAGCTCCAAGCCTTTAGTCTGTTTCTCACCTTGACCCCAGCCTTCCCCTCTGAGGCAGTTTCTGTGATTGGGGTGCTGGGCTTAACAGGAAGCACCTTCTCTGGTCTTACTTTCTCTGTGGGCCCAAGCCCAGAGAGTCCTCAGGAGGTCGAGGTAGTGTATTAGTAGCAGGAGGCACCCCTAGACAAAAACACAGACATAGACACAGACACAGAAACAGACACAGACACACACACACACACACACACACACACACACACCCTCCATGGGTCCAGTTTGAGTGGAGAGAGGGAACCTGTTGCTAGCAAAATGATAGACGACAAAATAGAACATTCTGGGGTGTAGCTATTCTGGGGGGGGTCACCATTCCATGGTGACCCCACGGTCCCCTGGTGCATTTGGGGCTGATTACTGTCCCCCCACCCCCTGGCCAGCCAACAGCAATGAATGAAGGAATGAGTAGGGTCTGGGAGAGGCACCAGACTGGTTGTAATCAGTGGCTGCTTATTCAGGTCTCACAGCATTAGTTATATAGAAATTGTGAAGGTTGGGATAGCAAATACACATAGATGTGGTTGAATATCATCATAAAAATAAACAGATGTAAAGCCCTTCCTTCAAGGGAAGTTCTTCTAGGGGATTTACTCAAGGACAAAGTCTCACATAAGGGCTCATTACTCAAGATTCCTAGGAAATCTGCCCAAGGGTGGTATTCCATCTAAGGGTATATTGCTTTCTCCTTTCCTTAGCTAGTAATCCATTTAAACAATCATATTAAATTTACTTCTTACTAATATTTATGGTCATTTTTATGAACACAGCAAGATATATATTAAGCTTAATGGTTGGCTCTTCCTGGGTACATCTCGCTCTATATCCCAGACTACAGTCTTCAGGCCAGGTTAGTCCTAAACCCAGCAGTTATTAAACTCAGTTACTTCTTTTTTGGTCATGACAGAATTTGTTCTATGACCGTGCTCTTAATTTATTATACTTCTTATGGTACTTAGCTTGTTCCTTTCTGATGCCAGGGTAGCTTACTGCTTACTGCCTGGGTCTATCCAAGTTCCTCTTTGGGACCATCCTTTTGAGGGTGTTAGGAAGTAAGGGCATCTGAGGCCCAAGTCAAATAAATGTGATGAATGCCCAGGAGTAAATATTATTCAGAGTCAGTTAACTCTCAAGTTATTGACTATCTTCCTATGTCTATACAAAAAGGACATTGCACTAAAATAAACTATGCAAAGGACATAAAGGAAAGAGAAAAGCAATATTTCACTTGCATATACAAAATCTATAGCCCTCAGAAGATTTGACCTAGAGGTTACAGGGTCTGATTTGGGATACTTGTGATTAACAGATAGGGGAAACAGAGCACAAAGAAGAAGTTAAAGGTAAACACAGAGGATTGGGAGTGCCTGATAGAATTGGTTGTGCCTCAGGAGCACTGTGGTGGGTGTAACTCAATAAACCTAAGCTCCCTGCTGGAGGAGCAAGGACACTTGATCACTTGACTTCCCGTTAATCGACGATTTGCTCGAGCGGGCGCCAGTAATGTCTCCATTTGTTCTTGTCACACGCTAGTGTAGCCAGAGCAAGGACAAACTAACCTTATTTCTTAAAATGCTTAGAACTATAATTCACACTCGGGAGATGGGTGCTGAGAGCTGGGATAAGTGTAGAGGTCTGGAGGACACAGCAGGGAGATGGATGGACATGAGAAGCTGGGAACAAGAGCTAGCCACAGACAATATGGAGTCATTTTACAGTTGGGGAAACTGAGGCCCTAGGGTTAGCCGAAGGCTACGCAGCAATTCAGCAGTCATTGCCCACAACGAAGCTGTCTCCTTCTATACTGTGATCTCAATGAGTCGTTTCCAAAACGCCTCTACTTCCTCCCCCTGGAGATACTTTATACTCAGCATCCCGTGACAACCCTGGGGTCTTACCCCATCTTCCTAGCTGTTTCCTCAGTGATGCTCGCCCTCCGTGGTTTTCACTTTCCCACTTTCTAAACTTGAAGGAGGGGATGACTGGTCTCACAGCTGCTCCCCAGCTGAAGCCACGAGCCATGTGAATGACATCCACACCCACGTTTATGTCTCCAGCCCAGACCGTCCTCTGAATCCCGGACTTGTCCATCCAGTGAATGCTCTTCTGTGGAACGGGGACAGGGCTCCGATTAGTTCTGCGTCACAGGACTGCTCTGCAGCCCGGGTGAGTCAGGACGTGGAGCGTTGGAGGGCAGCCCGGAGCCAGGCAAATACTGCTGCTGCGACTCTGATTATTGTTATCACTGTCACTATTGCTGCCTGCAGCTCCACCTAATTTCTAGAATCATCTCAGACATGACTCACTCCAAACTCCAAACCAGCTCTCGCTACAAGCCTCGCTCTTGTTTTGGTAGATCCTGTGCCTCAAGTCACTCACCCCCAAACCTTGGCATTACCCTTAACTTCTTTCTTTGACATCAAAAATCTAACACATGACAAAATCTCATTATGTCTGTCTGTCTGTCTGGTTACACAGGCAAGGCCTGTGTTCTTCTTCTGAGCTGTATTTCTGCTGCGTCTTTCTTAAATTTCTTCAGGATGCATCTTCCCTGGTCTTGGCCACTGTGAGCTCTGCTCTCGCTTGGATTTCTACCTGAAGGCTTGGCATTCCCGTTTTTGTCCAGACATCTCCTTATTCCTCCTTATTCTGTCCTCTCTCTGTGTCTCTCTGTCTCTCTGTCTCTTTCTCTCTCTCTCTCCACACCTGGAGTGCTTACTACTGGATTTTTGGGATTACTCCTAGCTCTGCACTCAGGAATTACTCTCCTGGGGGTGCTTGGCTGACCATATGGGATGTTGGGGATCAAAACCCGGGTCTGCTGTGTGCAGGGTAAATGCCCTCCCTTCTATACTATTTCCCTCACCTTGTGGTCTGTTCTCAATGCAGCATATAGACCCCTATTGACCTGTAAGTCAAACTGTGCTCCTTCTCGATTCAAATGCTCTAATAACATTTCCTTTCTGGGGGATGGGGGGAGGTACACCTTGAAGTTCTCAGGGATCACTCCTGGTGGTGCTCAGGGGACCATCTGTGGTGTGGAGGATTGAACCTGGGTAAGCAGCATGCAAGACTAGTATGCTACCCACAGTATACTGTCACTCCTGGTCCTAATCTTTTTTTGGAGGGAGGGGGCACACCCAGTGATGCTCAGGGGTTACTCCTGACTCTGCACTCAGGAATTACTCCTGGTAGTGCATGGAGGATCAAATGGGATGTCGAGGATTAAACTTGTTTGACTATGTTCCAGGCAAATAACACTGTATAGCCCTCCTCATCTTTTTTTTTTTTTAAAGGCAACACTGGGGGCCAGAACAATAGCACAGCGGGTACGACGTTTACCTTGCAGGGCCAGGTTCAATCTCTGGCATCCTGTATGTTCCCCCAGCACCACCAGGAGTAATTCCTGAGTGCAGAGCCAGGAATTAACTCCTGAGCATCACCGAGTGTGACCCCCCTCACCCCCCAAAAAAGCATTTATATATATATATATATATATATATATATATATATATAATGGAGCAATAGCACAGCAGTAGGGCATTTGCCTTGCACGTGGCCAACTTAGCCGACCTGAGTTCGATCCCTCCACCCCTCTTGGAGAGCCCGGCAAGCTACCGAGAGTATCTCGCCCGCACGGCAGAGCCTGGCAAGCTACCCGTGACGTATTTGATATGCCAAACACAGTAACAACAAGTCTCACAACGGAGATGTTACTGGGCCCACTCAAGCAAATCTATGAACAACGGGAGGACAGTGCTACATATATATGTATATATTTTTATATATTTATATTAAAAATATATATATTTTTTGGTGGGAGGTACCCAAGCAATCCTTTCCTGGAGCCCATTTCAGTCAACTGGACTGTATCATTAGTGCTATAGCCTGATTATATGATACTGATTGGCCCCTATGGGACTGGGAATCACTGATTTTTCTGTTTTTTTTCATTTGTTGGGTCACACTGGAGATGCTCAGGGATTACTTCTGGCTCTGCACTCAGGAATTACTCCTGATGGTGCTTGAGGGATCATATAGGATGTTGGAAATCGAACCCAGGTCGGCCACATGCAAGGCAAATGTGCTACCCCACTGTACTATTGTTCTAGAACCTCATTGATATCTTTTGATTTATCATTGTTTTGCAATGCTATATTGCTATATATCAAGGCTTTAGTGTCCAGTTCCCTCAGGCCTTAGAGAGGTCCTGCCATACAAGTGGCAGAGTATGTGCTAGCATATGCAAGGCACCGAGTTTGATCCTTGCCCTGCATGGCCTCCTCCATGCCCATGACACTGGGTGTAGCCCTGGTGGCCTCTGGCAGCACCAGGTTGAATGCCAGGGTCTGACTCTTGTGACCTCATGTACCAATGACCCTAACACTGTGGGCAGCGGCAGGCTGAGCACTGTAGGGTGAGGCCTCCATAAAATGGAAAAAGAACAGAAGCTGGGCCAAGATGGCAGAAAAGGCAGTTTTAAAAATCATCCCAAGTCCAAAATGCAACATGACACAGAGAAGACCTAAGAATTCCATGAATGGTCCCACAGAGGACATGCATAGGAGCGACCAGAAAACAGTTCCGGGTAAGTTTTTGCAGGAGGAAACTTGAACCAGGCCTGAGTGCCAGTGACGTGGCCCCAGGTCTGGGGAGGGACAAGATTATGGCAGGGGAGAATCTGGAAAAAACCTGAGTGCCCAAGAACAGATGACTGGTTAAAGAAACTCTGGTACATTTACACAATGGAGTACTATGTAAGGTAAAAGGTAAAGGTAAAGGCCCTCCCGTTGATCATCGATTTGCTCGAGCGGGCCCAGTAACGTCTCCATTGGAGACTTTGTTGTTACTGTGTCTGGCATATCGAATACTCTCGGTAGCTTGCCGGGCTCTCCGAGAGGGGCGGAGGAATCGAACTCGGGTCGGCCATGTTGGCCACGTGCAAGGCAAACGCCCTACCCGCTGTGCTATCGCTCTCTGGGCTGGAGCGATAGCACAGCGGTAGGGTGTTCGCCTTGCATGCAGCCAACATGGAGTACTATGTAGCTGTTAGAAAAGATGGAGTCATGAAATTTATATACAAGTGGTACTACATGGAAAGTATCATGTTAAGCGAAATGAGTCAGAAAGAACAGGATAGACTCAAAAAGATTGCATTCATCTGGGGAACATAAAGTAACAAAATGGGAGACTAACACCCAGGAGTGGCTGAGATTAGTACCAGGAATTTTGCTCCATGACTTGGAGGTCAGCCACACGTGCTAGGGGGAAAGAGAGCTCAGATAGAGAAGGGAGCACCAAATAAAGGGTGTTGGGAGGATCCTCCCAGGATGGGAGAAGCATGCTGAAAGTAGACTATGGACCAAACATGATTGCCACTCAATGCCTCTCTTGCAAACCACAGGACCCAAAAGGAGAGAGAGAGAACAAAAGGGAATGCCCTGCCACAGAGGCAGGGTGGGATGAGGGGACGGGGGTGGGAGGGATGCTGGGACCCGTGGTGGTGGAGGATGGGTGCTGGTGGAGGGATGGGTACTTGATCATTGTATAACTGAAACCCAAGCACAAAAATTTGTGAGTCTATAACTGTACCACTCTCCGCACACATGAAGGTACTGGCAGAGGGACAAAGCCACGCGGGTTCTGGGGTCGAGATCTCCAAGCCTACTCGGATTGGAGTCGAGCATCCTCCACCCAGATCCTCCAAATTCCAGTAGGCGGGGGTCACACCCACCACCTGGCCCCCTGGCGCTGTGTAAATCCCATCAACAGCCAAGACTCAGAGACTATAAAATCCAGCTCCCGGAACTGCGCGGCTCCGGATGTCTTATCAGGACATCTTTTTATGACATCTTATTATCTCATTCCTACTTTGGACAAACTTGCAGGCTATCGAATGTAGCCTGCCCACAGGGCAGAGTCTGGCAAACTCCCCGTGGCCTACCAAATATGCCAAATACCAGTAACAATGATGGGTCTCATTCTCCTAAAGAGCCTTGAATATAATCTCAGGGCTAGGATGAAAGAGACGTTACTGGGGCCTGCTCGAGGCAATCAACGAATAACAGGATGATGAATGAATGATTTTAACTGTACCTCATGGTGTTTCACTAATAAAAAAAAAGATTATTGCAGGGGGGAAAGGGCAGCTGAAAATTCACCCACAGACATAGAGAGTATCGTGCTGAGTGAAATGAGTCCGAAGGAGAGGGATAGACACAGATTGATGACACTCATTTGTGGGATATAAAAAAAAAAACATAGTATGAGAGTAATACCCAAGGACAGAAGAAACAAGGGCTGGGAAGATTGGTCCCCGGTTGGAAACCTGCCACAAGTGGGGCGGGGGCAGTTAGGATAGAGAAGGGACCACTATGACAATGATGGTTGGAAGTGATCACTCTGGACAAGAACAGAGTGCTGAGAGGAAGGAAAGGGACATACGGTGTCTGTATTGCAAACCATAATGCTCAGAAGGAGAGAGAAGACACACAGACAGACAGACAGACAGACAGAAAGACAGAGAGACAGAAAAACAGAGAGACCGAGAGAGACAAATAAAGGAGATATAGAGACAGAGAGACAGAGCGAGAGAGAGAAAGAGGGAAAGAGAGGGAAAGAAGGAGGGAGAGAGGAGGGAGGAGGAGGGGAGAGAGAAAGAGGGAGAGAGAGAAAGAGAGAGAGAGAGAGAGAGGGAGAGAGAGAGAGAGAGTCTGCCATAGACAGGCTGGCTGGCAGAAGGGAAACCGGGACACTGGTGGTGGAAAATGAGCACTGGTGAAGGGATGGGTGTCGGAACATTGTATGAGTGAAATCTCATCATAAACTACTTTGCATCTCATGGTGATTTAATAAAAAAGAAAGAAAGAAAGAAAGAAAGAAAGAAAGAAAGAGAAAATTCACCCACAGGCTTATGATCTCCCCAGTTGGACGCTTGGGCTGGGCTTTGCCAGACAGGGTCCCAGGCCAGCCCTTGCAGGGTATCTCGGGGTGAAGGCAGGGAGACCACCCATCTCAGGTTGGGTTGGGAGGCAGAGCCGGTGACACCGCCCCCTCCCCGTAGCATATCTGAATGTAGACATTCCTTCAGACTCAGAGGTTTGTTTGATTGATCTTAGAAGTAAGGAAAGCTGGTTCAGTTTTGGTTTTGGTTTTGGCTTTGGGACCATACCTGTCATGCTCAGGGCTGATTCTGACTCTGTGCTCAGGGGTCTTTTCTGGCTGGGCTCTGGGGGGCCACGTGGGGTGCCGGGGATTGAACCTGTGTAAGTCTCTCTCCAGCCCCAGAAAAGCTGGTGTAGGTAACTGCCCAAACTCAAGAACTGAGTCACGGGGGCCAGCGTGAAGTCCCAGGGACTGTAAAGGGGAGTGGGCAGGGGGTGGGGAGGCAGCACAGGCTTGTTTGGGGGAGTTTCAGGCGCAGGGAGCACAAGCTCAGCTTCCCGCTCTGTGTGGGATGGATGACAGCGAACCTTCAACTGCTCTGCAGGTCTGCACAGAACCAGACCTTCACCCACAGCCCTCTCAGTGCACCGGACACAATTCTGAAGTGGAGGAGGGGGTCTAGAGGGGCTCGAGCACATGACTTGCATGTGGCTGACCCCTGTTTGATCTCCAGTTCTGTATAGTGCCCATGGCTTTACCAGGTGCAGTCCCAGAGGGGCCTGGGTGGCGCTCTCTGTCCTTGGGCCCTGGCCTTGGGCCCTGGCATTGGAACCGCTGGCCCAGATGGCCGAGAGTCACTGGAAAGCGGCCCCTGGGTCTCCTGAGCACCACTTTGAAGCCCTCTCCTCCAAAACAGAGTACCTCACCAAAATTTATGGTGAGGATGAGAGGATGAGAGTGTGGCAAGATCATCAAAAATCCAGGAGTTATATACATTCATTGTTTCCTTTTGGGTTACGGCCATTTATATATATTTATCTATGTTTATATCTATAATATCTATTATATTATATTTATAATATATATCTATAATATATTATAATATATATCTATAATATATTATAATATATATATAGCCCTGTAGCACTGTAGCACCATTGTTCATCGATTTACTTGAGCAGGCCCAGTAACGTCTCCATTGTGAGACTTGTTGTTACTGTGTTTGGCATATTGAATACATCACAGGTAGCTTGCCAGGCTTTGCCGTGCGGGAGAGATACTCTCGGTAGCTTGCCAGGCTCTCCGAGAGGGGCGGAGGAATCGAACTTGGGTCAGCCAGGTTGGCCATGTGCAAGGCAAACACCCTACCCGTTGTGCTATCACTCCAGCCAATTATATATATCTATATATAATATAATATATCTATAATCAGATGGGCTGGACACATAATGCGTTGTGGAGACGACCACTGGACTAGAGCCACTACCAACTGGATTCCATGGGACGTCAAAAGATCGCATAGCCGCCCACCTACCAGATGGTCAGACTTCTTCGTCAAGACCCTGAATGAATGGTTTGAGGCTCTTTGTGTTCCTGGAGTGAGCAGACTCCATTGGGCTACACTAGCCCATGACAGGGACGAATGGAGACATTACTGGCGTCCGCTCGAGCAAATCGATGAGTAACGAGATGTCAAGTGATCAGTGCTCAAGTGATATCTATAATTACATATACATATATAATTGCTCCACACACATATAGGTAGTAATAAAACTCTCCAAATAGCCAAAGCAATCCTGAGGAAACAGAGAAGATGGGAGGCTTTTCCTTCCTTGGCTTTAATCATACCATAAAGTTAAAGCAGTCAAAACAGTCTGGTACTGACTTAAAGACTCTTGTAGGCTCTTAGACCAATTGAAAATAATGGAGTGCCCAGCAATAAGCCCTCAGATATGTGGACAGGTAATATTTGATAAAGCAGCTGAAATGCATGAGGTGAGCTAGAAAAGTCTCTTCAGTAAATGGTGTTGGAAAACAGGTTAGCCACATTAAAAAAAAACAACAACAAACAAACAAGCAAAGGATCTGACCCTTATCTCATATTATACATAAATGTTAATTAAAAAATTGAGAAAAGACCTTGATACTAGTCCTGAATTCATAAAATACATTGAGGAAAACAGGCAGCACTGACCGTGATAATGACATCAGAAGCATCTTCAATGAATTGATGCTGGTGGCTATGGAAACAGAAGCAAAAATAAACAGGGCTGCATCAAACTAAAAAAAAATGTCTGCACTGTGAATAAAATAATGACTAGAATTAAGAGACACCCAACTGAGTGGAAGGAAATATTTTCTCATCACACATCTGACAAAAGGCTAATATTAAAGATTTATAAACCACTCACAAAACTTCAACATCAACAATAAAAACCCACTAAAAATGGTGAGAAGAACTGAACCTTCAGTTCCTTAAAGATGGCACAGAGGCACTGGAGTGATAGCACAGAGGGGAGGGTGTTTGCCTTGCATGTGGCCAACCTCTGTTCTATCCCCTGCATCCCATTTGGCCCCCTGAGCAATGCCAGGAGTTATTCCTGAGTACAGAGCCAGGAGTAAGCCCTGAGCATCGCTGGGTGTGAGCCAACCTTTTCGTCCCCCTGCCAAAAAGACAAGAGGGATGGGGGCAGGGAAGAGTCTTAAAGAGATTAAGGGGTGAGACTAGAGTTTAGTGAGTCTATGGGCTCAGCTACCGGTCTGGAGCTCCTGGAGACAGATTCCAGAAAAGCCTAGAAAGTCTGGAAACAGGTTTACTCAGGAAGAGGAACTTCCTGATCAAGAGCCCAGGCAGGAACAGCCTAGACTTAACTGGGGAGGGCAGAGTCAGGATTATGACTCCTTTTTTCTTTCCACCAATTTTCTGGAAATTTGCTGGGGGTGGGGGTGGGACTGTCTTCATTTTATTCAAGTCCGCTCCATGGAAAGATGGGACAGAGAGAGGAGATGGGGACAAGATACGGAAGGGTTTGTATTATATGTATTATATATATATATATATATATATATATAAATATTTTTTAAACGAATCACAGTGAGATACAGTTACAGACTTACAAACTTTTATGATTACGTTTCAGTCATACAATGATCGAGTACCCACCCATCGCTCCACCAGTGCCCATTCTCCACCACCAATATTCCCAGTATCCCTCCCGCCACCCCCCCCCCCCCACCCTCCTGTGGCAGGCACCTTCCCTTTTACTTGCTCTCTCTTTTTGGGTGTTATGGTTTGCAATACAGGTAGTAAGTGACCTTCATGTTTGGTCTATGGTCTACTTTCAGCACCCATCACCCATCCCGAGCGAGCCCTTCAAGATGTGGGAGGGGTTTCACTCTAACCTGAAGAAACCCTGATGGGGGCAGAGAAAAGTGGAGAAGATGGAAGCACAAGTTTTATGTATGTACATACAGGAATTTTTCACTTTGCTAACTTTAGGGAATGCTCCATTATTGTTTCATCTCTCTCCCGCTCTCTCCCTCCTTACAAGGGATACTCAGGGGACCAGGGAGCCCGTTCCTGCAATTCTCAGTTGTTTGGCCTCCAGAGTCTTGGGGTTCTGCAGTGTAGGGATTTCCTGGGGCATCCAACCCTGATGGTGGAGGAAATGTTCCACACCCAGCAGGCTGGGGAATCGTGTGGTTGGCGCTATACAAGGCATGTAGCTTAACCCTGGTACTATCTCCCTGGCCCCGCCCCTGCCCCTCTACACACACACACACACACACACACACACACACACACACACACACAAATACCACTGTATCACTGTCATCCCGTTAATCTTCGATTTACTCGAGCAGGCGCCAGTAATATTTCTATTCCTCCCAGCCCTGAGATTTTAGCAGCCTCTTCTTTTTACGTGTCTTTTCCCAACAATTGTAGGCTCTTTCAGGGTCAGGGGAATGAGACCTATTGTCGTTACTGCATTTGGCATATTGAATATGCCACGGGGAGCTTGCCAGGCTCCGCCCGTGCGGGTGGGATACACTCGGTAGATTTCCGGACTCTCCGAGAGGCATAAATAGGTAGAAACTGTTATATATATATATATATATATATATATATATATATATATATATTCAACCTCAAAGCCTCACCACATTGTTTTTTTTTCTAACCACACTCAGCGGTGCTCAGGGGTTATTCCTGGTTATTCCTGGTTAAAAGGTAGGAATCACTCCTGGCTGGCTCAGGGGACCAAATGGGGTGCCAGGTATAGAACCCAGGTCAGAGGCATGTAAGGCAAGCTCCTTGCCCATTGTACTATTGCTCTAGCTCCTGAACCATATCTGGCCTCATTTTATATATTTTTTTGATGCTATGGTAAATGGTGGGCTGGAGCGATAGCACAGAGGGTAGGGCGTTTGCCTTGCACGCAGCCAACACGGTCGACCCGAGTTCCATTCCTCCGCCCCTCTCGGAGAACTCGGCAAACTACCGAGAGTATCTCGCCTGCACGGCAAAGCCTGGCAAGCTACCTGTGATGTATTCGATATGCCAAACACAGTAACAAGTCTCACAGTGTTACTGGGTCCGCTCAAGCAAATTGATGGACAACGGGAGGACAGTGACAGTGATCCCTCTTCTCAAAACAAAATTTCTTTTTTTGTGTTTGGGGTTGCACCTGGTAGTGCTGGGGACTACTACTTGGTATAGTGCTTGTTTTGGGGTTTTTTTGGGCAGTGACATACCCACTAATACTAAGGGGTTACTTGGTGGTGCTTGGGGGACCATAATGGGTTCTGGAGACTGAACCTGGGTTGGCCAAGTGCAAGGCAAACGCCCTACCTTCTGTACAAAGGCCCCAGCAGCCTTTAAAAAATTTAACTAATTTTAATTCTAGGCAGGCTGCAGACCTGGGTTCGATTCCTCCGCCCCTGTCAGAGAGCCCAGCAAGCTACCAAGAGTATCTTGCCTGCACGACAAAGCCTGGCAAGCTACCTGTGACGTATTCAATATGCCGAACACAGTAACAAGTCTCACAATGTTACGGGGCCCACTTGAGCAAATCGATGAACAATGGGAGGACAGTGACAGTGACAGTGATATGGTAAATGGTATCACTAAAAATATGAAAAAATTTCAAGTTATTATTGCGAGTACATAGAAAATGTACTTAAAGTTTTAGATTTAAATTTTCTTTTAAAAATATGGATATTGGGGTGGGAGCAATAACACAGCGGGTAGGGTGTTTGCCTTGCACGCGGCCAACCCAGGTTCGATTCCCAGCATCCCACATGGTTCCCTGAGTACCGCCAGGAGTAATTCCTGAGTGAAGAGCCAGAAGTAACCCCTGTGTATCCCCAGTTGTGACCCAAAAAGAAAAAAAATATGGATATTATATTCAGGGCCTGAGAGAGGAGAGAGCAGGTTGGGCCCTAACTTTCCTTGCCCACTGTTGACCTAGGTTTGATCCTCAGTTACCCAATCTAGCTCTGCCAGGAGTGATCCCTGAGCACAGACAGGAGTAAGTCTTGAGCACCACTGGGTGTGGCTGCCAAATTAAAAAAAATGTCTATTATAACTCACAGCTTTGCTGTGCTCATGTGTTAGTTGAAGTTGCTTTTGTGCACTAATCATATGAATGAGGGTTTGGCTGGTGCAGTGGCCACTGTTTTTGCCAGAAGGGATCAATGTACACGATCACCTTTTCAAAAAAGTTTTAAATCATTAAAATTAAAGTAAAAGTAAAGGCCCTCCCGTTGTTCATCGATTTGCTCGAGCAGGCCCAGTAACATCTCCATTGGAGATTTTGTTGTTACTGTGTTTGGCATATCGAATACATCACGGGTGGCTTGCCAGGCTCTGCCGTGCAGGCGAGATACTCTTGGTAGCTTGCCAGGCTCTCCGAGAGGGGCGGAGGAATCGAACTCGGGTCGGCCATGTTGGCTGCGTGCAAGGCAAATGCCTTACCGCTGTGCTAATCATTATTTTATTTAATTCATTTTTTGGATTTATGCTCAGGGGTTACTCCTGGCTCTGCACTCAGGAATTATCCCTGGTGATGCTTGGGGGACCATATGGGATGCTGGGGATTGAACTGTGGTCAGCCGCATGCAAGGCAAATGCTCTATCTGCTATACTATCGCTCCGGCCCCCGATTTTTTTATATTTTGGTTTGGGGCCATATCTGGTGGTGTTCTAGGTTCCTCCTGGCTCTGTGTTCCATGGCTTTGAGGTATCAGGAATTGAACCTGGGCTCTCTGCATGCTGAGTTTGTGGAAAGCCCTCTAGCCAATCTCTCTGGCTCATTTTTTTGTGCCACACGTGGTGATGCTCATGGGTTACTATTCCTGGTGGTGCTTGGGGGACCACGTGGGATGTGGGGGGATCGAATTTAGGTTGGTAAGACCACATGGGATGACGGAGATCGAATTTAGGTCGGTTGCATGCAAGGCAGATGCCCTATCCTCTGTGCTACCACTTCAGCCTCATTTTTCAAAAAAAAAATTATTTATTTTGTGTTTTGTGTTTTTGAGCACCCATACTTAGCGTTGTTCAGGGATTACTCCTGGCGGTGCTGGGGGATGGAGCTGATGAACCATATAGGGATTGCACTGAGGGATTGAACTGAGGTCTGCCCGTTTGCAAGGCAAGCATCTTACCCACTGTACTGTCTCTCCAGCACTCATGGCAATTTTTAATTGAAGCACAGAATGAAGATTCAGTGTACTTCAGAGTTTAATTACAGGAATGACGGTTTAGACGTTAGTTACAACTCAGACAGACAATTAAGATCACGACAGCCTTTTTTATTTCTCCCCATTTTTTATAATTTTATTTATTGTGATTCAGTGAGAGCAGTTACAAATAATTTTATTTATTGTGATTCAGTGAGAGCAGTTACAAAGCTTTTGGGTCTAAGTCTCGGTCATACAATGAAACACCTGTACCTTCATCAATGCCCATTCTCCACCCCCAACAACCCCAGTGTACCCCCATCCCACACCCTCCCCCTACCTGTGGGGCAGATGATTTTCACATTACTCTGATCACATTACTTTGATCACATTCAATATTTTGACACCAGACCCACCATAATTACTTGAGATTTTACCCCAACACTCAGATCTGCTGAAAAGGCAACAGTAGACAACTTATTTTCTATTGCTGGTTATGAATAACATTTGATGTCGCGTGGCTGCAGTTGTGGCCATGTGATTTTGAAATTCCGAAATTTTAACACTTAAATCTGGAGGGATTTCTGCCCAAACCTGCTGGGTTCCGAGATTTGCTCCTGAATTGCTGGGATCATGGCCGTTAAGCAGCTTGATCAGGAACCAGAAAGGCCGTTTGTGGGCAATGACTTGGGGTCTCGTTGGGGTGGGGAGGACAGAACCGGCTCCACCCTCATCTCGTGAGGCCCAACATGCCTTGTCACTGCGGGCCCAAAACTGACTGTACAATGGTCTCTGGAGGATGACGGCCACCGAGCTGCCAGGGGGAAGCAGACGGAGGGACAACACCCTTTCCCCCCTGGGGTGGCCCAGCGACAGTAACCTACTGCAAGGTCCGGATGCATTTCTGCCAAAAGCCGCTGGACTTCGAGATTTGTTTCTGAGTCTCTGGGATCATAGCCGTTAAGCAACTTGATCAGAAGCCAGAGAGGCCATTTGTGGGCGACGATGACTTGGGGTCTTGTTGGGGTGGGGAGGACAGGACCGGCTCCACTCCCATCCCGTGAGGTCCTGCGTGTCTCGTCACTGGGGGCCCAAACTTGACTGTCCAGTTGCCTCTGGAGGATGGCAGCCACCGGGCCACCAGGGGGAACAGACCAAGGCACGAAACCTATTCCCACCTGGGTTGGCCCAGCACCGGTAACCTACTGCAGGGACCGGGCGCATTTCTGCCAAAAGTCGCTGGGTTTCAAGATTTGTTTCTGAGTCTCTGGGATCATGGCCATTAAGCAGTTCAATCAGGAACCAGAGAAGCCATGCCTCCAATTATATAGCTGAGCCAGAGGTGGTTTGTGGATGTGTTTCCCGCATAGCTAACTTCTGGCCGTTTACTTTCTTGGTAAACTTGGCCCCAAGTTTTTGGGGTCTGGCTAAAGGCCCAGCAGCAATTTTGGGGTATCTGGAAGTCTGAAGGCGCCATCAGGCTGCTGATGCACTCGCCTCACAGGTACAGATTGACCTGCTGGCAGCACCATACCCCCATCATGACAGCCTTAACCTGGAAAAAACTGATCCCCACTTGTAATGCACAAAAGTCAAGCTGCCACTGGAATATTTAGTGGATGGTGTAGAACATTCTATCAGAACCCAACTATTTCTTTTCTTTCTTCTTCTTTTTTTAAATTAGTGAAACACCATGAGGTACAGTTGTAGACTTAGAAATTTTTGTGCTTGGGTTTCAGTAATACAATGATCGAGTACCCATCCCTCCACCAGTGCCCATTCTCCACCACCACTGATCCCAGTATCCCTCCCACCTCCCCATCCCCCCCATCCTACCCTGCCTCTGTGGCAGGGTATTCCCTTTTGTTCTCTCTCTCCTTTAGAACCCAATGATTTCTTCAATTGACATTTATCACTTGGGCAGTTCTCTACCAATTAGCTGGAGATATTCATTATTTCTAATATTAGCTAGCTACAGTCAAGTATCTGTTATCTTGCTAGGTAACATGCACACTTCCAGTTTCTAACTGGAATCCCTTACCGCTTCGTGGAGAGATAGACGTTCCTCTCTAGATATGAGGAACAAGGAAGACTAGCACCTTCCTTCCTTCCTTCCTTCCTTCCTTCCTTCCTTCCTTCTTTCTTTCTTTCTTTCTTTCTTTCTTTCTCTCTCTTTCTCTCTTTTTTTCTTTCCACTTTAATTTATTAAAAACCTTTTTTAACTGAATCACCATGAGATAGACCATTACAAAGCTGTTCATGATTGGGTTTTAGTCATATAATGATCCAATACCCATCCCTCCACCAGTGTACATTTCCCACCACCAAATGTCCCCATTTTTCTTCCACCATCCCCCAACACCTCCCAGCCTGCCTCTATGTTAGGCACTTTTCTTCTTTCTCTTTGTCCTTCTGTGCATTATGGTTTGCAATACAGATGCTAAGAGGTCTTCATGTTTGCTGAGGGTGTTCAGTATTTTTATTGGGAGGGTAAGGCTGGAGTTACTTTTTTTTAACTGTGTGGCAGCTTTGGGGTGTGGACACAACTGCTGAGGCTTCCAGAAGTACAGGGAAGTGGGGGAATGTATTCTGTCCTTACCTTGACAAAGTCTGGAGATTTCAATCACAAAGCCAAATTTTCAGGAGATTTATCTCGGTGAGGTCTGTCCTGAGACGATGGAGTCTGGCCAGGGTCATGGCAGCAATTTTGATTGTGGAAGCTGCCCAGGGCTCTACTTCAGTGGCAGTAGACTGACCCACCCCTCTCCAATCTACTCTGCTCTATTCAGTCTTGTGCAGGTCTCAGATTAACTGAGGATTTTGATCTCTTCTGAGATTTATTTTTGGGTCTCTGTAGCAAGGCTGGACTGGAGTGATAGCACAGCAGTAGGGCATTTGCCTTGCACGCAGCCAACATGGCCAACCCGAGTTCGATTCCTCTGGCCCTCTCGGAGAGCCCGGCAAGCTACCGAGAGTATCTTGCCCACACGACAAAGCCTGGCAAGCTCCCCGTGACGTATTCAATATGCCAAACACAGTAACAACAAGTCTCACGATGGAGACGTTACTGGGCCCGCTTGAGCAAATCGATGAACAACGGAAGGACTGTGTAGCAAGGCTGGTAGAAGAGCTTATATGGTGGTGCTGGAGTTGGTTCTAGGGTGATTGCTGGATCTTTCAGGAGTATAGGGAAGTGGGGGGATGTTACCCATCCCAACTCCAAGAAAGCCTGGAGATTTCAGTTACAAAACCCGAATACCCAAATTCTCACCAGGTTAATATTGGTGAAGTCTGTCTTGAGGTAGTAGAGTCCAGCCAGGGTCATGGCAGTGATTTTGGATTGTGGGAGCAAGTGGCTTCCAGGGACTCTGCTTGGGTGGGCAGAGGATGACCCACCCTCTTTGATTTACCCTGATCTGTTCAGCCTTGTGTGGGTCCAAGATTAACTATAGCTTTTGATCTCTTTTGAGATTTGTTTATGGGTCTCTGAAGCAAGGCCGATGAATGAAGTTGTATAGCTGAGTCAGAGGTGATTTGTTGTTGTGAGAAGATCTTTTCTAAAGCGCTATTTCAAGTACAGAATGTAGAATGCACGAACCTTGGCCAAGGTCAACTCCATTTTACTAATAATGTGCAAGCATCGTTCTCCTTCCTCTTAGCCAATGGAAACGGTCAACAACCCCAATGCCTTCCAAGTAACTTTCTTCACCCAATGGTGCATACATGCTTCTGATGAAATGGTTTTGAGTTTATTTAGCTAGGAAAGTGGTAGTGGTGGTGGGGACTTAGAGGAAATGCTGCTCTGGAACCACAGGCTCAGGAGAGGCCCTTCCCAATCTCCCCTGGCTGCCATCTGTCCATTCCTTTGCTTGGTGTGGATCCAATGCAGGGTCTCCCTGTCCTCAGGAAGCCTGGAGCTGGATAATCTGTTTCTCCTGCTGCTTTTTCCTCTGCAGTCTATGGGAGAAGAAGAAGCAGGTTTCCGGAGGAGAGTTGGGGGTTTCTTTGAAGGTGTCTGCTCAGTTTGACCTGCATTTATGTCCCAATGGCTTCCTGTTTCCCAGAGCTGAAACTCCTGAGGAATTCAAGGGACTCAGCTCTCTGTGAAAACAGTCTCAAGAGGCCCATATCTGAGTTTTGGTCTTGTCTCTGGGACAGGAAAATGTGCAAATGTGAGTTACAACCAACCTCGATGGGGAAAGACTCAGAACATTCCGTTGTGCAGACACTGCAAAGCCGAACCTCTGACATTCTGTTATTCTCTTAAGCAAACATCTGTGTAACTATTGCACCTTGTCTGTTAACACATCAGTATCAATCAATCCCTCCCAATTTTGATCATTCCCTTTGATCATGTCTCTCATTTATCCATACACAATGCCAGGAACTTAATGCTGTTTGTCAAAAGAGTCGATGGGTTATGGATGCAGAAGACCTCAAAGGTGAGAACAATGAGGTCAAGGACTATTGACCTTTCAGATCAATTGGAACCAAGAAAATTCAAGATAAAACAACAGTGCCCAATGAATGACTTCCAGATTCATTGCATGCTCATTAGAATACATTTGCATAGTAAAATTTATACTGACAGTGCCATGATGGTTTACAATTCCCATGACAACTCCTGGAAATAACCAAATATGTGGGTGGCACCTGAACTTTGGGAAATCACGATCCTAGAGTCTTTCGTCTTCTTTGACATCTTATGACTATTCCTCCCTTGATAAATTTACTCCATTTTATACCTATATAATCTAGACATTTATGTAGAAACAACACTATTCTCTCTAGCATATTGAATTCTTGCCTTTGGCAAACAACTCATCTTACTTGGAAAGTAATATAGGGTCTTCACCCCCACTCCATCCCTCTGCCCCTTGATACCTTGCATAGCCTTGTCCTGTTATTTCATAGAGCCTGTACAAGCCACGGATAAGTGAGATCACCTGGTATCTACAGTGGCCCACTTTTGATAACCTCCAGATTCATTGCCTGCTTCACAAGTTTATTTCCCTTTGGGATGCTCAAATAACAAGTAATAAAGTCTAGGAAAGGAGGCTTCACTGAATGGCAGTTTGATTTGGCTCAATGATGCCTGTGAATGGACAGCTAGAGAGAAATTCTCAAGAGGGGACTTTTAGAGGCTATGTAGAAGGAGTCAGAGCGAGGGGATGAGATGTTGGCAGCTGCAGGCCAAGGATAGACACGAGGGAGAGCAGAGAGGCCTGTTCACTTTCACTCTCCAGCACGTGATAGAAGCATCTCTTGTCCACCTCCCTGCAGAGTCTTCATAAAATAAACTGAGTTTCATTAGACTGCAGGATCATTCAGCTCAGATGGGGCAGTGGCTGTACTCTGCCTCAGAGCTGGAGAAGGACACAGTGAGAAGCTGCCCATGGGGGACAATTTAGGAGTTCACTGCAAAGATGGATGAAGGCTGGGAGAATTGGAAACAGAATAGAGTGTGATAACGTTTAACATCAGCTTGAGAAAGCTGGACTATGTGTTAGATGGCAAATTGTTAAGTAATAAATGAACAGAGAAAAGTGTCTTACTTTTGGGGGCTGGAGTGATAGTATAGCGGGTAGGGCATTTGCCTTGCATGTGACTGACCCGGGTTTGATCCTCGGCATCTTATATGGTTCCTGGAACACTGACTGGAATAAATCTTCTTTTTTTTTGTTTTTAATTGAATCACCCTGAGATATAGTTACAAAACTTTCATGATTGAGCTTCAGTCATAGAATGATCGAACACTCATCCCTCCACCAGTGTCCCCAGTATCCCTGCCCCCCATCTCAACCCTCCCCCTGCCTCTATGACAGACAGTTTCCCTCATACTCTCTCTCTACTTTTGGGCATTATGGTTCGCAATATAGATACCAAGAGGTCATCAAGTTTGGTCCTTTATCTACTTTCAGCCCACATCTCCCATCTCGA
Source organism: Sorex fumeus (assembly GCF_029834395.1). Lineage (NCBI taxonomy): Eukaryota > Metazoa > Chordata > Mammalia > Eulipotyphla > Soricidae > Sorex > Sorex fumeus. The sequence continues at coordinate 2,520,175 of NW_026606150.1, forward strand.
ACAATCCCTCCAACCATCATCGACTTAGTGATCCCTTCTCTATTCCAGCTGCCTTCTCCCCCAGTTCATGAGGCAGACTTCCAACCATGGGGCAATATTCTTGGCCCTTGTCTCTACTGTCCTTGGGTGTCAGTCTCATATCATGCTATTTTATAAAGGATAATTCTTGAGTGCAGAGTAACCCCTGAACATCTCTGGGTGAGACTCCAAAAGTCAAAAAAAAAAAAAAAAGAAAATGTCCTACTTTCTAGTTTGTTTAACCAAATTTCATACGGATTGTGATACAATATAAAAGCCCAGTAAGAGAGGATGAAGTCATGCCGTTTGTGGCAACTTGAATGGAATTGGAGAGTATCATGTTGAGGGAAGGAAGTCAGAAGAAGGGGGATAAATACTGAATGATATCACGCACCCGGGTAGATAAGGGCAAGGCAAGGGAATGAATGAAAGGCAGCGAATGATGGCAGACCCTTGGCCTGGATTTAGTACTGAGAATGCCAAGAAAGGGAGGATTTGAGGGGAGAGAGGGGATGTGGTGAATTGGAGATAACATAAGGGCATTGTTTGAGGTTGTTGGAAATTATGATAATTAAAATTTGGAAAGCAAGTCTGTTAAGGAAGTTGGGGGTGGGAGGAGGGCTTGGACATTGGTGGAGGGATGCGGACATTGGTGGTGGGTTTGGAGTTGGAACATTATAAGCCTGAAACTCTATTATTAACAGATTTGTAAATCTTGGTGTCTTAAAAAAAGAGTCTATAGTTAAAATAAAAACAATGAAAAGTAAAGCTCAAACAAAAAAGACCATACTTGAAGAAAACCTAGGTAAATAGTTTAATACTTAGGAGTAGAGGAAGGTCTTTTTATTTTATTTATTTATTTATTTATTTTTGCTTTTTGGGTCACACCCAGCGATGCACAGGGATTACTCCTGGCTTTGCACTCAGGAATCACTCCTGACGGTGCTCAGGGGACCATATGGGATGCTGGGAATCGACCCCTGGTTGGCCGCGTGCAAGGCAGATGCCCTACCCGCTGTGCTATTGCTCCAGACCCCCCCTTTTTTTTTGCGAGGAAGGTCTTTTTAAATGTAATCTGGAAATATATATATATTTTTTGCTTTTAGGGTCACACCCGGCGATGCGCAGGAGTTACTTCTGGCTCATGCACTCAGGAATTACTCTTGGCAGTGCTCAGGGGACCCTACTGAATGCTGGGAATCAAACCCGGGTTGGCCATATGCAAGGCAAATGCCCTCCCCACTCTGCTATTGCTCCAACCCCTGGAAATAGATTTTTTTAAAAAATAGAAGGGTTGGGGCTGGAGCGATAGCACAACAGGTGGGGCGTTTGCCTTGCATGTGGCTGACCTGGGTTCGATCCCCAGCATCCTATATGGTCCTCTGAGCACCGCCCGGAGTAATTCCTGAGTGCATGATCCAGGAGTAACCCCTGTGCATCGCAGGTGTGGCCCAAAAAGCAAAAAAGAAAAAAAAAAAAGAAAAAAATGGAGGGGCTGGAGAGATAGTACAACGGATCCTTGCCTTGCAAGTGGCTGACCCATGTTTGATCCCTGACATCCCATATGGTTCTCCAGCACTTCCAGGAGTGATTCCTGGATGCAGAGCCTAGAGTAAGTCCTGAGCACTACTGGGTGTATCTCAAAAAACAAAGCACTGTAGCACTGTCCTCCCATTGGTCATCGATTTGCTCGAGTGGGCACCAGTAATGTTTCCATTGTGAGACTTGTTGTTACTGTTTTTGGCATATTAAATATGCCACGGGGAGCTTGCCAGGCTCTGCCGTGCGGGCGGGATCTTCTTGATAGCTTGCTGGGCTCTCCGAGAGGGATGGAGGAATTGAACCCCATTGGCCGCGTGCAAGGCAAACGCTCTACCTGCTGTGCTATCGCTCCAGCCCTCAAAAAGCAAAAGTCAAACAAAACCGAAAAAATGAACAGATGAAATTAGAGAGATACTACAGGGGTAAGGTCTTGTACACTGCCAATGCTGGTTCAGTCTCTGGTACTGAATATGACCCCCCAAGCACTGAAAGGAATGATCCCTGAGCACCCTCCATGTGGCCCAATATCCCAACTCCTTCACAAAAAAGAAAGGATAATTGTAATTATATAAAGTATTAAAAGTCTCTCTTTTAATAAGTACAAAATTTAGAAGACATTTTTGAAATGCAAAAAAAAAAGAATTAGGGCAATAGGCTAGCATTTTAATGTAAAAGACGGTTCTTGGAATCTAATACAAAGGGGAAAATGGACCAGGGATATAAATAGGAAGTTTATGGAAAAAAATTTATAAATAGATGAAAGTCATATGAAAAACTGTTCAACTTCTTTCGGAATCAGATGTGAATTAAACAAGATAATATTTTCTATTTCTCAGAGCGATAGTATTCAGTGTTGATGAGGCTGTCTCATACACTTTTTGTAAATTTCACTGGAGTGTAGGCTGACAATATCTGTGAAAAGATACAGATTTCCATAATTTTGGCCCATAATCACACTTTGAAGATTTATCCCAAGGGATATCAGACAGATGCCTGGGGATATAGCCTTGTTTATAACTGAAAAGCTCTGGGAAAGAACCTATGACATATTTTACCAGTCTACCACTGGTAAAATAAATTATGAAGTTCTGGAAAACTGTATAATTTTTTTTCCTTTTGAGTTACACCCGGCAGTGCTCAGGGGTTATTCTCGGCTCTGGACTTAGGAATCACCCCCTGGCAGTGCTCAGAGGACCATATGGGGTGCCGGGGATCGAACCTGGGTCTGCTGCATGCAAGGCAAACACCTTACCAACTGTACCATAGCTCCAGCCCAAAACTATATAATCTTTAAGAATGCAGTTATCACTGGGTGACTGCTCAGAGGAGTAGAGTGTGTGCATTGCATGCTGGTGCCCGGTTTTGATCCTCGCTACTACAGATCCCTGCACACTGAGCCAGGAGTAGCCCCTTCTGGTGGCTGTGGGCTTCCTACCCACCAGGAGCAGTTCTGATGGGATTAAGGGAAAACTTAGAAGAATAGCTGGAGAAACTGCCAGCGAAGGTCACATGCACAGTCAGTATTCAAAGACAGTCTATATGGGATCTAGTAGGCTTGGCAATATTTTGTTTGCTGTGCTTTATTGGTAGAGAGGAATTTAGTCCATAGAATTTGATAAACACAATCATCTCCAGCAACAAAACCTGGCAGCAAGATGCTTAGAGGCATGTGAATGGTACAGAGGAAGAGACAACACTTTCTATCATGAGTGTATGTATGTGTATGTTTGTGTGTTTGTGTGTATGTTTGTGTCTGTGTGTATATTTGTGTGTACATGTGCGTGTTTGTATGTGTACGTGTGTGTATGTACATGTGTGTACATGTATGTTTGTGTCTGTGTGTATGTCTGTGTGTGTTCGTGTGTGTGTGTGTGTGTGTGTATGTGTGTGGTGTCTGAAAGAGGAGAGAGGAAACTCAGAGAGGCAGGGGACCCATTGAGACGCCGCAGTACCACGTCCTTATTAAATAACAGTGGATTCTCCCCTTGCCTCTCAACCTTTTTCTTTCTTTTTTTCTTGGGTCCACACCTGAAGCTGCTTCTGACTGACTCCTGGCTCTGCGCTCAGGGATCACTCCTGGTATGCTTGGGGGACCCTATGGGATGCTGGGTATCGAACCTGAGTCCAGCGCCTGCCAGGCAAACGCCCTCCCCGTTGTATACTATTGTTTCAGCCCCTTGCCTCTCATCTTTCCAGTCTGTTCTGGTCCTCAGTTTGGTCCTTCCTCTGTCCTTGTGTCTGTCTCCTTCCAGAGCTGGGATGGACCTACCAAAGCGGCATGTGGCAGAGGCAGAAGCGCCATCTGAAAAGGAGGCAACAGAGGCGATGTGAGGGACAGCTCTGGGCTCGGGGTCAAGTCCTGCAGACTGACCTGGAGAAGCTGTTTGTACACATGGGGCTTCCAGTTTGGTCCCCCTCAGGACCAAACTCCCAACTCTTCCCTGACAGGGACCAGTCCCCAATGAACTCTTCTCCCAACTCTTCCCTGACAGGGACCAGCCCCCAATGAACAAAGGATCTGAAGCGAAGGTGCCAGGAGGATTAAGAAAACAAGAGTTTCTGTAACTGCCCTACAGCGGGTAGGGCAGTTGCCTTTATTGTCTTAAACTAACAGTTATCAGAAGAACAAGCGAAAACATTTACAGACATTTGCCTATCTATGCTAATCTCACCTGAGCAAGCTTTTACATATCAAAAGGGACTAGCGGCTTCGGCTTCGGGTGCAGAAATTCCTCAGGGGAATTTAGCTCAAGGGCATCTTCACTGTTTCCTAGAAGAGGTAAGAGTGGTTACAGGACCCCCACCTAGGGTGCTTCCCCCAGGTTGCTGGCTTTCCAGGGGATACAGTTCCCATAAACCACTGATCCAGGCCCTCTCCTCAGTCTGTCTAATCTTTTAAATGAAGTGTAATCATATTTATATACAAGTGTGAATATCTGACACTTCCCTGGAAAACAACAGATGTCCTGGTTTCTAGGGTAAAAGTGGGTACCGGTAGAGCTTTTCTGGGGTGTCATGGGCTTCTCACCTCCCTGCTTAAAGCCCTCCTTTTGTTTCCCATGGGATTGGTTCACCCCAAGGAACCTTTGGGGTGAGGTCCAGCTTTTTACAGACGGAGGCATGGAGGACTCAACGGAGAACTGTGAGTAGGGAGGGGGTAGGGTTGGGTGGAGATGGGAGGGTGGGAGTGGGGTTGGGGGTGGGGATGTGTGACTTCATCCTGAGAGGACAGAGAGTTATGGCTGCTCAGAAGGCACGGACCAGAGCAGACATGCATCTTGTAGGGATGGGAAGAATTCTGGGCTGCAAATTAGGAGTGCTAAACTCTGCTTCAAGGACTACTAGCCTCTCTCTGGACCATCTCTCTCCACCTCCTAACTTTGGACATAGGTTCTTTTTGTGTGGACTTGCTTTAATATAAGAAGGGAGATGGGAGTGTTCTGGAAGGTTCTCTGCCCACCACGGTGATTTATTGTGAACCCTCAGGTCTTATCAACCTGAAATAGATGAAGAAGACAAGGAAGGAAGAGAGATCAGTAGCTGTGTGTAGTCCCAGGCAGGCAATGTATACACCACACCAGACAAAAAGAATAGGCACGGGTCAGGGATAAAATGGTTAGGAAGCAGAGCTGGAGCGATAGCACAGTGGCCCATACGGTCCCCTGAGCACTGCCAGGAGTAATTCCTGAGTGCAGAGCCAGGAGTAATCCCTGTGCACTGCCGGGTGTGACCCAAAAAGAAAAAAAAAGGTTAGGAAACCCAACCCTGGAGAGGCATGGCACACGGATACTCCATGCCGGGGTGGGAGGTGGGGTGATGAGCAGAGCTTCAGTGGAAACCAGGGCTTATGTGAGGATATGTGTGACTATGTCTGGTGCTGTGTAATCCCATCAACGGCCAAGACTCAGAGACTATAAAACCCAGCTCCTGGAAGAGAACAACGCAGTCTCCTGCCCCTGCGCCTGACTGTCCTCGCCGGGGCCCCTTGGAGGGGAGCGGGTTGAGTTTCCCTCCCCACCCAACAAGGGCTCCGGCAGCCAAAGACCTCCAGAACCAGCCACCACCATGCTGAGACCACTCTCCACACGCATGAAGGTACCGGCAGAGGAACAAAGGCATGCGGGTCCCGGGGCTGAGACCTCCAAGCCTGCTTGGATCGGGGCTGAGCATCCTCCACCCAGATCCTCCAAATTCCAGTAGGCAGGGGTCACACCCACCAACTGGTGCCCTGGCGCCGTGTAATACCATCAATGGCCAAGATTCAGAGACTATAAAACCCAGCTCCTGGATCTGCATGGCCGTGAATGTGGCCGCACGTCATCTTATTATGACATCTTATTATCTCATTTCTACTTTGAACAAACTGGCAGGCTACCGAATGTAACCTGCCCACATGGCAGAGTCTGGCAAACTCCCTGTGGTGTACCCAATATGCCAAATACCAGTAACAATGATGGGTCTCATTCTCCTAACTCTGAAAGAGCCTTGAATATGGCACTTTTTAAAAAATCTCAGGGCTAGGGCAAAGGAGACGTTACTGGGGCCTGCTCGAGGCAATCGACGAATAACAGGATGGTCGTGATCGTGACCATGTCTAGGGCATGGTAGTACCTTCCAGATAGGTGAGGATCCTTTAATCCAACAGAAGGAATGCTCTCATTTTTGGAGGGGAGGGGAGAATTTGGACCATACCTGACGGTACTTAGGGGCTGTTTCTGGCACTGTGCTCAGCGATCACTCCTGGCAGTGTTCGGGGAACATTATAGGGTGCCAGAGATCAATACCAGGTGGTCCACGTGTAAGGCAACCCCCCTACCTGCCTACCTGCTGTATTATCTCTCCAGTCTCACTAATCACTTATTTACTCTGGTGGGTCATACCTTTGTGCCTTATGGTCTTAATATGTTCTATCTGACGGTCTAGGATTCTACCCTAGAGCCTTACGCCTACACTTTCTCCCTCAGTTTTCATTCAGTTCTGAGTTTAACTGTCACTTTTGAGGAGTTTTTCTCCCCAGATCCTGGTTCAACTCTTCCTACTCCACGACTGAGTTCCTAAATTATACGGGATGTTCTTCATCTATCCTTTGACACTCTAGGGTTCACTCTACTTTCTGTACCATGTGACTGACCGTGGTTTGATCCCTGGCACTGTCTATGGTCCTCTGAACAGTGCCAGAGGTGACCTCTGAGCAACATCGGACGTGACTTAAAAACTAAAACCTAAACTTCAGTGGGGAGGGGAGGGCTGGGACAACACCCATGGTGCTTATGGGACCATATGTGGTGTTGGGGATCCAACCTAGGTTGCCTGCATGCAAGTCAAGTACCTAACCTGCTGTACTATCTCTCTGGCCCACTGAATTCATTTTTTTGGGTTGGGGTGGGGGGTACCTGGCAATGCTCAGGCTTACTCATGACTCTGCACTCATCCTGGTGGGGGTTTGGGAGATCATAGGGGATGCTAGGAATCAAATTTGGGTCAGCCATGTGTAAGGAAAGCTTACCCGCTGTACTATAGTTCTGATCTCTGAACTCATTCATTTTTTGTTTTATTTATTTATTTATATCACCCGATCTGCCTATTGTCTGTCATCTACAAGTTGTTCACTCAAGTCATCCTAAATAGGATTGGCAGAACACTAGATGAAGGACAACCATGCGAGCAAGGCGGGTTCCGCAAAGGATTCAGCACCATTCGACCATATCCACACGATAACCAAGCTCATTGAGGTTTCTCGGGAGTTCAAGATGCCGCTCTGTTTAACGTTCATTGATTTAAAGAAGGCCTTTGATTCTGTTGAGACGGAAGCGGTCATTGAAGCCCTAGACAAACAGGGCATTCAAACCCAATACATCAGGATCCTCCGTGAGCTGTATTGCGGATTCACTACCAGGATCTAACCATTCTACAAAGAAGTGATCAAAGTGATCGTTGATGTCAAGAGAGGGGTTCGGCAGGGTGATACCATTTCACCGAAACTCTTCAGTGCCACCCTCGAGAACATCATGCGACGACTGGAATGGGAAGAAATGGGAGTGAAGATAGATGGTCGGCAATTACACCACCTCCGCTTTGCTGATGACATTGTTTTAATAACACCAAACATCAGCCTGTTATTCGATTGCCTCGAGCAGGCCCCAGTAACGTCTCTTTCATCCTAGCCCTGAGATTATATTCAAGGTTCTTTAGGAGAATGAGACCCATCATTGTTACTGGTATTTGGCATATTTGGTACGCCACGGGGAGTTTGCCAGACTCTGCCCTGTGGGCAGGCTACATTCGATAGCCTGCAAGTTTGTCCAAAGTAGGAATGAGATAATAAGATGTCATAAAAAGATGTCCTGATAACATGTCGCGTGGCCGCAAATGCGGCCGCGCAGTTCCGGGAGCTATATTTTATAGTCTCTGAGTCTTGGCTGTTGATGGGGATTACACGGCGCCAGGGGGCCAGATGGTGGGTGTGACCCCCGCCTACTGGAATTTGGAGGATCTGGGTGGAGGACGCTCGACTCCAATCCGAGTAGGCTGGGAGATCTCGGCCCCGGAACCTGCGTGGATTTGTCCCTCTGCCAGTACCTTCATGTGTGCGGAGAGTGGTCTCAGCATAGTGGTGGCTGGTCCTGGAGGTCTTCGGCTGCTGGAGCCCTGGTTGGGGCGTGGAGGAAAGCTCAACCCGCTACCCTCCAAGGGACCCCGGCGAGGAACAGCCAGGCGCGGGGGCAGAAGACATCAGCCAAGCGGCACAAATGCTGGCCAACTTTGACCGTGAGTGTGGAAAGGTAGGACTACAGCTGAATCTTACGAAGACAATGTTTATGAGAAACAGCTTCGTTCCTGATGCCCCATTCACTCTCAACGGAACGACCATCTCCGAATGCAACAGCTATGTGTACCTAGGTCGAGAAGTCTACATGACAAATGACCTGGCACCTGAGCTGCGCAGGAGGAAGAGAGCAGCTTGGAACGCCTTCAAGAACGTCGAAGAAATAGCTAAGAGGACAAAGAACCTCCGGCTCAGGGCACATCTCTTTGATTCCACTGTTCTTCCTGCATTAACATATGCCTCAGAGACCTGGGCCCTACGCAAACAAGATGAGAACGCTATTCAGGTCTCCCAAAGAAGAATAGAAAGAGCTATGCTTGGAATATCACGTTTCACTCAAATTAGAGAAAGAATCCGGAGTTTTGACATCCGTCGACGATCAAGAATCAGGGACGCTGTCTCATTTGCCAAGGTGTCAAAAATCAGATGGGCTGGTCACGTAATGAGATTTAAAGACGACCGCTGGACTAGAGCTGTTACCGACTGGATTCCACGGGAAGTCAAAAGACCGCGTGGCTGCCCACCTACCAGATGGCCAAACTTCTTCGTCAAGATCATGAATGATCGGTTTGAGGCTCTTCATGTTCCCAGAGCGAACAGATGCCATTGAGCTACACTAGCACGCGACAGGGACAAATGGAGACGTTACTGGTGCCCGCTCGAGCAAATAGACGACTAACGGGAAGTTAAGTGATTAAGTGATTATTTATTTTGTTGGGCCCTACCAGGTGATGTTCAGGGGTTATTCCTGGTTGGGCACTCAGAGATCATTCCTTGTGGTGTTTGGGGAACCACAGGGGGTGCTGGGAATTGAACCTGGGTTGGCTGTGTGCAAGGCAAGTGCTCTCCTCACTGTACTATGTACTATGGCTCTGGCTCCTTATCCTTTTTTTTTTTTCTTTTTGGGTCACACCCAGTGATGCACAGGAGTTACTCCTGGCTCATGCACTCAGGAATTACTCCTGGCCATGCTCAGGGGACCATATGGGATGCTAGGAATTGTACCCGGGCCGCGTGCAAGGCAAACACTGTGCTGTTGATCCAGCCCTGAACTTATCCTTTAAGAGGAGTTACTGGAGAGTCTTTCTTTCGTTGGTGGAAATTTGTGAATTTAATTATAACTGTGGGATTTCTTCAGTGCCTCAAGAATACAAACACCACATGATTGTTGGGCCTTATCCTCATTGGAACACTTTCTCTAAGGCAGTGGACTTGGTGGAATTTTATTCTAACAAGGACTTCCTATAGTTCTATGTGTTATCTGATAGAACTGTTCTTTAAAAAAAAAAAAAGAAAAAGGAAAAGATTCTGTGTCAGTCTGGGGACAAGTTTTGACTTTGATGGAAATCCGTGAATAGAATACAACTCAAGAGAGGCACGTGGGTCCCGCGTGGTGAGTGGGCTCAGGAGATTATAGAGGGAGCTGAGGAGAGCAGGAGTGCAAGCTGGAGGAGGCCTTTGAAAGAGGCTCAAAGAGGCAAGACGTCAGAGCAGTGTAAAGAGAACGAGTCTGAGTGCAGTTTAGTGATGATCTCCGTGGTGTTTGGGTTAGAAATGGATCAATGAGTAGCGAGTACTCAGAAACACTCTCTCTGCCTCTTTTACCCTGAGGTACTTGTCATTGACAGATGCAGTTGTTGCCTTGGGCTTCTACTACCTTAGAGGTCTGAAGCATGTAGTTTTGTAGAGTCCCCTGGCAATGAGAGAAATTGTCCTGACCACCAGCCCTAGCCCAAAGGCAGGGAGACTCACCCTTTTATTATTTATTTATTTATTTATTTATATTATTTATTTATTTATTTATATTTTTCGCTTTTTGGGTTCTACTTGGTAATGTTCAGCGGTCACTCCTGGCTCTGCACTCAAGGAATTACTCCTGGTGGTGCACGAGGGAACCATATGGGGTTCCGGGGATTGAACCTAGGTCTGCCGTGTGCAAGGCAAATGCCCTCCCCACTGCAGTTTTTCTCTGGTCCTAGGTCACCCTTTAAGAGATGTAGCAACTGAGGCACCTCTCAGAGAAGGGTGGTGTCCTCACAAAGGATCATATCCATGAGGTCCAACAGACTGTGAGAGGAGCACGATTTTCAAACTTCAAAATTCAAAGTTCCTTCCCTGAAACTCTGATTCGTTTCTATGTCTGTGGAGATCTCTAGGCTAAGGGAATTTGGAGAAAATCTCTGGAGAACTCTCTCCCCTTGGGTGAAAGCTGTGTTCCCTGCATTCTCTCTTGGATGCTTAACTTCCTCTCTCTCCCTAATCCCATTTCCCTAAATAGAATGGTTTTATTTCCCTCCTTATCTCCTCCTTCTGAAATTCTTTTCTGTGAGGGCAGATGACTGATTTTCCCTTTCCTAGGGAAGAGCTACCTCCTGCTCCATTTAGCCTGAGTCCCTGAGTCTCTGACCAAGGGCTTCATAGGTGCAATGTGAGGGCTGCCCAGAGGGGTCAGTGGAATACTCTCATTCATTGGCCTGCAGGTGCTCTGGGCAGAGTTTACCAGTCCTAGTTCCCTATGTACTTCCCAGGGAGACCAGGGTCAAGCAAGAATGTCGTGGGAACAGAAGACTTTGCCTATGGAACCGAGACCATATGGGAGGGGGTCTTAGGGTGCCAGTAGTAGGAAGTTGGCTCTCTGGTAATGGGTTGGAGTGATGGATGCATGAAAAGTCTGATTAACAATATTGTACTGTGGGGAGCAGGGAGGAGGATAGGTCAGGGAAGGGACTTCCATGACAATGATAAGGGAAGTGATTGCTCTGGACAAGATCTGGGTACTTAAAGGAGGTAAAATGTTTTGTATGATACCCTTTCAGTGATAATATTACAAACCACCATGCCCAAGAGGGAAAAGAAAAAGACAGGAGTGCCTGTCAGACAGAGGCTAGGGTGGACTGAGCGACACTGGGACACTGGTGGACGGAAGTGGACACTGGTGATGGGATTGGAACATTGTACACCTGAAGAACTTTGGTACTTTGTAATTCATAGTGACTTGATAAATAAAAATTAAAAATCTCCAATATTGCATATCCCAGTACCTCAATAGAAAGATTTACCTATTGGTCTCTGAAATAAGGCCAATAAATGAGTTTGTATAGCTGAGCCAGAGGAGGTTTGTGGGCATGTCTCCCATATAACTAACTTTTGGCCATTTAATTTCTTGGTAAACTTGGTCCCAAGTTATTGGGGTCTGGCCAAAGGCACAGTGACAATTTGGTCTGTCAGGAAGCCTGAAGGCACCATTATGCTGCTGATGCACTCGACCTACAGATACCTGTTGACCTGTTGGCTGCACCATACCCGCTCATATTCTCTCTTGAACACATATTCCTTTTCTTCCCCCTCTTGCATCTTTCTAAGCAAGTTTCATTCAATAAAAACTTTCTTGCTTCACTATTTCACCTTCTTCTGAAATGCTTTTTCTGTCAGGGAAAGGCAACGGAACAGAATGCCTGTGCCTGAGGCTAGGACTGAACTTCCTTTCTGAAAAGATTAATTTCTCTCTCCAGCCTAAATCCATAGCGCCCCAAGAAATCAGCTGGCAGAAATAATTTCCCACACTGTGGAGAACAAGTGAGCTTCAGGGGCAGCAAGGTGCTGATCGTGGGGGCTGGAGCAATAGCACAGTGGGGAGGGCATTTGCCTTGCATGTGGCTGACCTGGCTTCGATCCCCAGCATCCCATAGGGTCCCCTGAGCACCACCAGGAGTTATTTCCTGAGTGCAGAGCCAGGAGTAACCCCTGAGCATTGCTGGACGTGACCCCAAACCCTAAATAAATGAATAAATAAATAAAAGAAGGCTGATCATGGGACTGGCTTAATTTGAACCTTTTGTGCTCAAATCAGATTGAACCAAATTATAACCACACACAAACATGACTTCTGACAAATACAGGTTGTCCTTGTCAGGTAGGTGTTTATATCAGACTTCATGAGTCTTGACCAAAGCCATGAATTTTCCCAGGTGGATGGAACAGAGAGGTGAAAACACTCTTTTCTTCAGGCTACCTTCCTTGCTCCTCACTTTACTGAGTACCAGCGATGAAAGAAAAGAGAAAACAAATGACAGCAGGACTTGGATGAAGAGAGTTGAAATGGTGGTTCTTGTTCATCAGTGTTGCAGTTATGAACAGAAGACACCAGCTGGGTGATTCATAACAACTCACATCCTTGACATGCAATAGTTATTGGTTCAAGGAGGAGTAGATATATGACCGAAGCCAGCCAATAAGATTTTCCCTGGAATTTTCAAAGTTGAAGTGGAAAGGCAGAATCTTCCACCCCCCCCCCCTTTTTCCCCCCACAGCAATAGACTAATTGGGAGTGAGCCCAGAACTGTCAGTGGTCATTTGTGGGGGGTCTGTTCCACAGTAGACATTTCAGGCATAAAAACAAAAACAAAAACAAAAACAAAAATGCAAAGAGAAGGACCAACAAGGGTCCTGGTGACATCCATGGTCCTAACTCCCAATGTCTCTAGAGGCAATTTCACCTTTTCCCATTTTGTAGTTTGATTATGGAAGCTTTTTTTGTGCTCAAATTAGATCGAAATTAATTATAACCACACAAACATAAATTCTGATGAATATCGGTCGCAATGGAAGTAGTTAATTTTTACTCAGGATATTTTAATTCAGCAGAAGATAATAAAAAATAATAACAGGAGGGCCACAGACATGGTTTTTAAAAAATTTGTTTAATTAATTAATTGATTATTCCTCTTTGGGTCACACCCAGAGATGCACAGGGGTTACTCCTGGCTCTGCACTCAGAAATTACTCCTGGCGGTGCTCGGGGGACCATATGGGATGCTGGGAATTGAACCCGGGTCAGCTGTGTGCATGGAAAACACCCTCCCCCCGTGCTGTCGCTCCAGCCCCGACAAGGCTTTTTCAATTATAATTCATGGTTGATTTTTTGCTTTGCCTTCAAAAGTATGGGACATTGGGAGCAATCAAAGAGAGATGAGAGGTGAGCTGGGCCTTGCCTTTTTCAGGTGATCTGTACCGCTGGGCTTCCTGGATTAAGAACGTGGTCTGGGGAATGGCGTGTCTTCTCAGTGCTGATCATTCTTGCTAGAGTAGCCCCTGGTAACAACCTCAGAGTCAGAATTTGTTCATAGCCCAGAAGGTCCAGCATTATGTTATGCATGTAAGCTGACCATTATTCCACTGAAATGGTCTCCTGGGATAGTCACAGACTGACAGTGCTGACTCAGGGAAGGGGCATCCTGGCATCCTTGTGTGGTGATGGGGATGGCCCTCCCCACAGGGTGATTGGAAGAGGACCGCATGGTCCTTGACATCTCCAGACATCTCAGGGGATGGGAGATGATGCATACACGTTTGGGACATGCTCAACAAGTTCAAAACGTGGATGCATTTGGTAGCCGTGAACTATCTCCCCAGGCTGGCTGATAAGCAACGGAGGAAGCAAGAAATGGGAATGAAGGAATGGGGTCACAGGCTAGTAGGTAATCAATGACCATTACTTCTTACAGTGTAGTTATATAGTAATTGTGAAGGGTGGGGGTACTCATAGTTGTGGTTGAACATTATAACTAAACTAAAAACTAAACACTGTCCTCCCGTTGTTCATCGATTTGCTCGAGCAGGCCCAGTAACGTCTCCATTTTGAGACTTGTTGTTACTGTGTTTGGCATATTGAATACGTTATGGGTAGCTTGCCAGGCTTTGCCTTGCGGGCGAGATACTCTTGATAGCTTGCTGGGCTCTCCGAGAGGGGCAGAGGAATCGAACCCAGCTCGGCCGGGCTGGCTGCATGCAAGGCAAATGCCCTACCGCTGTGCTATCGCTCCAGCCCATTATAACATTAATAACATTATAACAGTAAACAGATATAAAGCCCCTCCTTCAAGGAGAAGTTCTAGAAGGGACAAAATCTCACTTCGGGGTTCTGCACTCTAGATTACTAGGATGTCCTCTCAAGGGTGGATATTGCTTTTTCCTTCCCTTAGCTAGTAAGTAATCCCTTTATTTCTAGTCATTTTATATCAACACAGTAAGAGATATATTAAGCTTAAAGGATGGCTCGTCCTGGGGACATATCCTTCTATATCACAGACCACAGCCCTCAGGCCAGGTTAGTTTTTCTTAACTCCAGCAGGGTCCTTATTCAGTTACTTCTTTTTGAGTTATGATAGAGTTTGTTCCATGACTGTGCTCTTAACTTATTATATGGGGGGCTTAGCTTGTCCCTTTTTTTTTTTCTTTTTGGGTCACACTCAGCGATGCACAGGGGTTACTCCTGGCTCTGCACTCAGGAGTTACTCCTGGTGGTGCTCAGGGGACCATATGGGATGCTGGGAGTTGAACCTGGGTCGGCAGCGTGCAAGGCAAATGCCCTACCCGCTGTGCTATCTCTCCAGCCCCAGCTTGTCCCTATGCCAGGGTAGCTTACTCCTTGCTCTGGGTTCATCCAAGTCCCTCTTCAGAACCATTTTTTTTCTCATTTTTAATAATTTTGTTTATTGAATCACTGTGAAAACAGTTACAAAGCTTTTGGGTTTAAGTCTCGATCATACAATGAAACACCCATACCTTCACCAGTGCCCATTCTCTACTGCCAAAAACCCCAGTATACCCCCATCCCACACCCTCCCCCTACCTGTGGGGCAGATGATTTCAACATTACTCTCTCTACTTTGATTACATTCAATATTTTGACACCAGGCCCACCATTATTATTTGAGATTTTACCCCAACACTCAGATCTCCTGAAAAGGCAACAGTAGACAATTTGTTTTCTAATGCTGGTTATGAATAATATATGATGTCATGTGGCTGCAGTAGTGGCCATGCGATTTTGGAATTCTGAAATTTTAACAATTAAATCTGGAGGGATTTCTTCCAAAACCTGCTGGGTTCCTGAATCTCTTGGACCATGGCCATTAAACAACTTGATCAGGAGCCAGAAAGGCCATTGGTGGGCAGCGACTTGGGGTCTCGTTGGGACGAGGAGGAAAGGGCAGGCTCCACCCCCATCCCGTGAAGCCCCATGTGTCTTGTCACTGTGGGCCCAAACCTGACTCTGTAGGTTGGCCTCTGGAGTATGGCGGTGACCGAGTTGCCTGGGGGAGCAGGTGGAGGGACAGGACCCTTTCCCCTCTGGAGTGGCCTGGCGACAGTAACCTACTGTGCAGGGACCATCTTTTTGAGGGTGTTAGGAAGTAAGGGCAACTGAGGCTTAAGTCAAATAAATATGATAGATGCCCAGGAGTTTATTATTCGGAGTCAATTAACTCCTAAGTTACAAAAGCATAGCATCAATTGTCTTCCTGTGTCTATACAAGAAAGGACATTGCTAAACCATGCAAAGGACATAAAGAAAAGAGAAAAGCAATATAATGCTTGATGGAATTGTGTATGCCTGGGAGCACTGTGGTGGGTGCAACTCAATAAACCTAAGCTCCCTGTAGGAGGAGCAAGTAAAAGTAAAAAAGTAAAGTAAAGGCCCTCCCGTTGATCGTCAATTTGCTCGAGCGGGCCCAGTAACGTCTCCATTGGAGACTTTGTTGTTACTGTGTCTGGCATATCGAATACTCTCGGTAGCTTGCCGGGCTCTCCGAGAGGGGCGGAGGAATCGAACTCGGGTCGGCCATGTTGGCTGCGTGCAAGGCAGACGCCCTACCCGAGGAGGAGCAAGAACAAACCAATTTTATCCAATACATGACTTCAGCCCCTTCCTGGGACATCTTCTTTGTGGAGCTCTGCCCTTGAGCCATGGGTGGCAAAATCCCACTCTGCTGGTCTTTGGCACAGTGATGAGAGAAAGTGTGGGCACCTGAGTCTTTGGAGGTGCAATGGGGATGATCATTGGGTCATGTGGAGACAATTAGAATCCTTTGTAAAAATTTGAATGAAGACACAAAGAAACTTCTGGTGGGAGATTGCCCCCTAAATCTGATCGGCTATGGATTGTAATGGGGGACCAGTTATTTTGCAAGGTGGGCCCACAGGTGAAGCAGATTGAGCAGGAGAGTACAGAGCAAGTACAGAGACTCTGCTGGGACTCTCATACCGAGTTCCAGTAGCCACGAGGCCCAGGCATTTACTTGGGTTCTTGTCCCTGGATTCCCTGAAATCCTTGCATCTTTGCGGTCATCCCCTTGAGCTTCTGTTCCTTATTGAAAGAGCTTTTCTTCCTTCTCAGCCTTGCAATCAAAAGACTTATGACTCTATATTAAGAATCTGTTCAACATGACAGTTACACAGTAGAGAATTTAGCCACTGAGCCACCCCGCAGGCCAGGGGGACTACAGTTGGATGTGTTTGTGGAGGAGGACTGCTTGATCGTTAGAGCTGAAAGGACCCCCATAACCCTGCTTTCTTTCCCGTCTTCGTTCCTTGGCTGCTCTCCATCTCCTGGCCCCAGCTGCTGAGAGCTATTTCTAGATGAAGTCAGGAAACTGGCTTTATCTCTAGGACTCTGAGCTCAGGCTCTTCTGCTCAGGAAAGTTAGTTTTGGACCCCCTGCCCCATGCACACCTCCTCTTTTCCCTCCTCTGTATCACCTCCTTCTAACGCCCATGACCTGCGGAATTGTCCAATCTGCCATCTCTACCCTCAAAAGCAAGCTTGACTATTGAACCTCCACATCCTCTGATGGGGGTTGAGAGGCCGGAAGCAACCTGGGGCAGGAACTTCCGGGTTTCCTCTACCAGGAAGCCTCCAGCTCCAACCTGCATTGTGGACAAAACTCTGGTTCTGGTGTCTTCCTATGTTCATGTAGTCTGTTGTCTCTGTTGGGTTGTCAGATGGGGATATGAGGGATAGAAATGGGGGGCGGGGAGCCCCAGGTCCCCTCAGTTAGGATGGTGGAAAGGAAGGTGCTGTCGTAGATGGGACTGTCTGGGTGTGGCCCAAAACTCCCCAAAATAAAAAAAAAAAAGAAAAAAGAAAAGGTAATTTATTGCTGTTCCCACTTCTCCTTTCCACAGCTGGAAAGGTGCACGAGGCCACAAAAGCAGCTAGCTTGGCAGAGCACTTCCCCCAGCAGTTTGGGGTTCATCAGGGTTGGGGTGAATCCAGGTATTCTGATATCAGAGATTCTGGTATGAACAGAATCATGTTCTTCAAAATCATATGTGGAAACCTTAACCTCCGTGTGACAGCCTCAGAACTCAGGACCTTGCAGGAGGTGATTAATGTAAGGAAGGTCAAATGGTTAGGGCTCTAATCCAATATGGTGGGCATCTTCCTAGAAACAGAAAATTTGGACCCACAAAGAGATACCAGGGATGTGTATGGGACCCTGTGAAAAACCCTGAGGAGATGGCCCTGGAGGGAGGCCTCAGGAGAAACGGAACCTCCAACACTTGAGCTGTGGGCTTCCAGATTCTAGAAATTTCTGTCTCCTGAATCACCCGGTGTGTGGTGCTTCATTATCAAAGTCCAAGTCGATGGACATGGGCTCAGAGAGGTTCACTTAGAGTCATTCTGGGACCCAATTCTGGCCAAGAAATGGTGATGGGGGAGAGCTGTTGAGGAAGAGGCAGTTTGGGAGGAGGTTGTCTTGCTCTTCTGAAGAGATATCTCAGGAGCGTCCCTTTCTGGAAGCTGCTGTGTGAACAGGTGATGCCTACACCCCTGGAATCCTTCGGCCAGAAATGGACCTGCTGACGGTGGCAGAGGAGGGGCTGGAAAGGAACCTGGATCCCTAAATCTTCTTGGGTACTTGGGTCCTGAAACCTGTAAATTATTATTATTATTTTTTATTATTATATTGGGCTGGAGCAATAGCACAGCGGTAAGGCATTTGCCTTGCGTGCACCAGCCCGGCCGAGCCTGGTTCGATTCCTCCGCCCCTCTCGGAGAGCCCGGCAAGCTACCGAGAATATCTCACCCGCACGGCAGAGCCTGGCAAGCTCCCCGTGATGTATTCGATATGCCAAACACAGTAACAACAAGTCTCACGATGGAGACGTTACTGGGCCCTCTTGAGCAAATTGATGAACAACGGGAGGACAGTGTTATTTTTGTATTATTATTATTATTATTATTTACTTTGGTGCTTGAGCTTCATGTTACTTGCAACTGAAAGAGTTCTCGTACTTCTTTGATCAGAAATGTTCATAGAACGGTGTGTGGTGCTTCATTATCAAAGTCCAAGTCGATGGACATGGGCTCAGAGAGGGTCACTTAGAGTCATTCTGGGACCCAATTTTGGGTGATAGCACAGCTATGTGCAGTCGGGTTGTAGGGTGTAAACAACAGAAACAGACAGACTCTGGATAACTTTTCTTTTTTTGTATCACACTCAGCATTGCTCAGGGGTTACTTCTGGCTTTTGCACTCAGGAATTACTCCTGGTGGTGCTCGGGGGACCATATGGGATGCTGGGAATCGAACCCAGGTCGGCCTCATGAAAGGCAAACACCCTACCTGCTGTACTATCGCTCCAGACCCCGTGGATAATTTTATGCACAGAAAATATACTAGGAGGATAATGGGTAGCTCAGAGAGTTGATATGGAGGCAAGAGAATTTGATTCAGAAGATGGACCGAGGGGTAGGGCCTTGCATGCATCTGACTTGGGTTCGGTCCCTGACATCCCATCTGCCCTCCGAGCACAGCCAGGAGTAAACCCCTGAGCATCGCTAGTGGTGTGGCTCCCATCCCTGCAGAAAAGAAGATGGACAGAACTGAATGAAGGAGGCAGGGAATAATTGGGTTAATATGCTGCTAGGATCTCTCTCAGTTATGGGTATTTGCACCCATCCCTATGTACACACATAGAGGGATGGCTCTTGGGAATCATCTCTTGACTGTCACCACAAGCTTTGTGTCCTATCTCACGTCAAGTTGCTGGGTGGAACATTCACTTCGTGAACACGGACTGTGATTCTGAGTAATAGTGTTTTGGAAGTAGATGTGCTGGTGGAGTGTGTGTGTGTGTGGGGGGGGGGCAGCTATGTGGTCCCAAGATCCACACATAGGGAAGCCTTTCCAAAGTCAAATTTCATAGGCTAATCAGTGAAAATCAAGGGAATTTCCTCCCAGGTCAACACCCCCTCAAATCCTTTAAAAAACCAAACCAAACCAAACCAAACCAAACCAAACCAAACCAAACCATAAAAGCCCCACTGTGTTGAGTTTTAGTGTGTATATGTGTGTGTGTGTGTGTGTGTGTGTGTGTGTGTGTGTGTGTATGAAAATAAATCAATTTGGAGGGCATTTCTGACAAGTTTTGACACATTTATACATCAGATAGCCACTCTATGGAACATTTCCATTAACCTGCCTCCAAGTTTCCTGGTACCAGAACCCAGTTGATCTCTGCTTAATGCTAAGCAATATAATAGATTAGTCCCTTTAAAGAGTTTCACGTGAATATCATTTAGTGTTTACTCTTTTGGGTTTGGTTTCCTATGATTAACCAAAAGTTTTTGCCTTTCTGTTTTAGGATTATAACTGATGCCTGGGGCCCACATGGTGCCAGGGATTGAATTCAGGGTTCCGACATACGAAACATGCTTTGGCCCTTTGAGCCAACCCTGCCTCCAGTCAAAAGTTTCTGAGATGCATTCACCTTGTGGTATACAGATCATGCAAGATTTTTTTTTAATTGCAGAGAACTATTCCATTATATAAATTAGACTGTTATCTGTTTAATCATTCACCTGTTGGTGCACATTTGGGTTGTTTCCAGTTTTGGTCTGTTACAAACATAGCTTCTGTGAACATTTGTGTACAATGTGTGAACATATGCTCTGATTTCTCTTGGGTAAATGCCTAGAAGTGGAATTGCTGGGTCATATGGTTAATGTATGTTTAACTTTATCAGCAACTGTCAAATTGTTTCTGAAAGTGTTTAAAATTTTATATTTCCAGCAATAAAGTATGAGGGTTCTCATTGCTCCATATTACATCCTTTCCAACTCTTGGTGTGGCCCATCTTTTGAATTTTAGCCATTTATGCAAAAGCATCAGGGTATCTTATGGTCTAATTTTAATTTATGGATGCCCAATGATGGTGAGAAAATTCTCAATTGCATTTTGGTCATACGTGCATCTTCTGTGGTAAAGTGGATGTTCAATTATTTTTGTTCATGTTTCTTGGCTCTATTGAGAATTGAACCCAGGGCCTTATGCCGTATGTCTGTGAGGCATGCACTTATCCAGGAGTCACATCTCTTGTCCTAATATCCATTATTTTTTGCTTTTTTTTTTTTTGATCCCACATCCAGTGGGTGATGCTCTCAGGAATTACTCCAGAGAGTGCTCAGGGGACCATATGGGATGCTGGGCTCTGAACCTGGGTCGGCTCCATGCAAAGCAGGTGCCCTCCTGGCTCTATTCTCAGCCTCGACCTATGCATTTTTATTTAACCTTTAATAATTAGTCTACTGATCTCTTTTGTTAGTTTTCTGCCCATATTTGAATTGAAGTGTTTGAATTCTTTTTAGTGAATTGCGAAGGTCTTAATGTGTCCTGCAGATTTGTGGGACTCTGTTTGCATAGCTCTCTCCTTGCCAGAAATCTTCAGATTCTAGCTGCCTCTAAATTCACTCTGAACTTTTATCCTCCTGAACTCAGTGAAGTTGCCAGGCACTCTTTGGCTGCCGCATCTTTATCCTGCTGTCCAGAAATTGCCCCCAGG
Source organism: Sorex fumeus (assembly GCF_029834395.1). Classification (NCBI taxonomy): domain Eukaryota; kingdom Metazoa; phylum Chordata; class Mammalia; order Eulipotyphla; family Soricidae; genus Sorex; species Sorex fumeus. Next base: position 2,541,186 of record NW_026606150.1, read on the forward strand.
AAGAGCGCCTGGGTGATAAGTAGGTTTCACATAATTTGTTTCCTTTCTTGCAGAAATTATAGTCCTGTGATGCCTGTTGTCCAAAGTCTGAAAATTGTTTCCTGCATTTCCTTTGGTTTTTCTAGTTATTTACAGTGGGAGAGTTATTTTGGACCCTGTTATTTTCTCATGCTTAGAACTTTTTCTTTTTTCATTCTCTCTCTTTCTTTCTCTCTCCCTCTCTTTTTTGTTTGGTGCTATAAATTGAATATAGGGTCTCATACATGCAAAACATGCACTCTCTCAACTGAGCTACACCCCCAGCACTCTTTTTTCATTCGAATTTGTGCCAGGGAACAGGATCGGGTTTTCCTGAATGCAAAGCACTTGTTCCAGCCCATTGAGCTATTGCCCTGACCTTGAATGCAAAAATTTAAATAGAGTTCTATCAAATTTAAGCCAATAATATATAAAAAATATAATGCATATTGACAAAATGGGGTTTATCTCAGAAATGTAAGTTTGATTTAACATTAAGAAAGCCAGTTAAGGGGCTGGAGGAATATTACCGTGGATAGGGTGTTTGCTTTGCACGCCATTGATCAGGATTCAATCTCTGGCATCCTTGCATGGTCCCCCAAGTCTGCCAGGAGTGATCCCTGAGCACAGAGCCAGGAGTAACCCCTGAGTATTGCTGGATGTATTCCAAAAGCAAAAGCAAAGAAAATCCTAAAGCATCTCCAACAAGTATAGAATAACATAACAGGAGGCTGACACCCAAGGACAGTAGATACAAGGGCCAGGGCCAGGAGGATTGCCCATAACTGGAAGCCTGAGTCAGGAGTGGAGGGGAGAAGGCAGATTGAATAGAGAAGGGATCACTAAGAAAATGATGGCTTGAGGAATCAGTTGAGATGGGAGATGTGTGCTGAAAGTAGATAATGGACCAAACATGATGACCTCTCAGTGTCTGTATTGCAAACCACAATGCCCAAGAGAAGAGAGAGAGTATGCGGAATATTGTCTGCCATGGAGGCAGGGGGAGGGTGGAGAAGGGGCCTATACTGGGGACACTGGTGATGGGGAGTGTGCACTGGTGGAGGGATGGGTGTTTGATCATTGTGTGAGTGTAACCCAAACATGAAAGCTTGTAACTTTCTCACGGTGATTCAATAAAATTAAAAAAAAAAAGAATCTCCAATAAAATAGGGCCCGATCGATAGTACAGTGGGTAGAGCATTTACCTTGCATGCAGCCGACCTGGATTCTGTCCTGGCATTCTATATCCTAAGCACTGCCAGGAGTAATTCCTGAGTGCAGAGGCAGGAATCACACA